>NC_091463.1:103650732-103705732 GCF_027789765.1 Dendropsophus ebraccatus | reverse complement strand
GCCACCCTGGTGTTTCCCTATTTAGGTCCCAAAGCTCGCAACAGAGTGAGGACCTGAGGGACTACGTATCAGGGGGGTTTGGTGCTCTCCCCACTAGGAGGCACCCCTTGACAATGGGCTTCCTTCTCTGGAGAGAGGGAAATCTGGCTATTCCCATGTTTTGAGACTCGTAACTGAGGCTCCACGGACCCCTTCTTTGCATATATATATATATATATATATATATATATATATATATATATAGTCTCTTTAAAAGCTGCAGCTGATTTCCTTGGCGGATATTACCAGGGGTCTCATGGTGGAGATTTAGAATCGGGGCGGCGGACGTTAATTATGTGCGTCCAGTTGGATCTTGTATTTTGGCTTCTCCTTTGTGATTTTGTGACAGCAGAAGTTGTAATTAATAGCGGAGTCTCCGAGCTGACGAAAACTTTTCAGTGTTATTAGGAGAAGAGAAAACTATGCCGGAGTTCTCTCTAATGCTTTCCTGTCAGTGTAGTGTCCAAGTTGAGGTGCGCCACCAAGTCCTGTCAACAGCTTCCACCTCCAGCTCCGCAAATGTCCCATCCTCCGAGCTACAGACTGCAGAGCCCATCTCAGCTACAGACTACAGAGCCCATCTCAGCTACAGACTACAGAGCCCATCTCAGCTACAGACTACAGAGCCCATCTCAGCTACAGACTGCAGAGCCCATCCCAGCCCCAGACTGCAGAGCCCATCCCAGCCCCAGACTGCAGAGCCCATCCCAGCCCCAGACTGCAGAGCTTATCTCAGCCACAGAGTGCAAAGCCCATCCCAGCCACAGAGTGCAGAGCCCATCTGAGCTACAGACTGCAGAGCCCATCTGAGCTACAGACTGCAGAGCCCATCTGAGATACAGACTGCAGAGCCCATCTGAGCTACAGAGTGCAGAGCCCATCTCAGCCACAGAGTGCAGAGCCCATCTCAGCCACAGAGCGCAGAGCCCATCTCAGCCACAGAGTGCAGAGCCCATCTCAGCCACAGAGTGCAGAGCCCATCCCAGCCACAGACTGCAGAGCCCATCTCAGCCACAGAGTGCAGAGCCCATCTCAGCCACAGAGTGCAGAGCCCATCTCAGCCACAGAGCGCAGAGCCCATCTCAGCCACAGAGTGCAGAGCCCATCTCAGCCACAGAGTGCAGAGCCCATCTCAGCCACAGAGTGCAGAGCCCATCCCAGCCACAGACTGCAGAGCACATCTGAGCTACAGACTGCAGAGCCCATCTGAGCTACAGACTGCAGAGCCCATCTGAGCTACAGACTGCAGAGCCCATCCCAGCTACAGACTGCATAGCCCACCTCAGCTGTATGCTGCAGAGCCCATCCTCCGAGCTACAGACTGCAGAGCCCATCCCAGCTACAGACTGCAGAGCTTATCCTCCGAGCTTCAGACTGCAGAGCCCATCTTCTGAGCTACAGACTGCAGAGCCCATCCCAGCTACAGACTGCAGAGCCCATCTTCTGAGCTACAGACTGCAGAGCCCATCCCAGCTACAGACTGCAGAGCCCATCCCAGCTACAGACTGCAGAGCCCATCCCAGCTACAGACTGCAGAGCCCATCCCAGCTACAGACTGCAGAGCCCATCCCAGCTACAGACTGCAGAGCCCATCCTCCGAGCTACAGACTACAGAGTCCATCCTCCGAGCTACAGACTGCAAAGCCCATCCAAGCTACAGACTGCAGAGCCCATCCCAGCCCATCCCAGTTACAGACTGCAGAGCCCATCCCAGCTACAGACTGCAGAGCCCATCCCAGCCCATCCCAGTTACAGACTGCAGAGCCCATCCCAGCTACAGACTGCAGAGCCCATCCCAGTTACAGACTGCAGAGCCCATCTCAGCTACACAGTGCAGACTTAAGGTTCCCCAAGAAGGCTGAGCAGGTATCAGTGGAATATGTGAACTTTGGCTCTCTGTTCCACTGTGGATCAATCTCTGGCTTTGTAGATTGTCCTGACTGGATGGAACCCAGGTAACAGTTCCCCCACCTTTGGGCTTAACACTGCATCATATGTTTCTCAGACTCTAGAAAAACTGTGTCTGTGTCTCACACCAACTCCACTGCTCATTAAAGATAAAAGACCATACCAGGGCCCTGGCTTAAGCCAGGCTTGGTTGCACACTGTAGACTGCAGCTAACTGGACAAAAGACCTTCTCACAGGAACTAATTAACTTATATAGGGGTGACCGAGTCTTATCTCCTATTGGTGGGGAACATACAGTACTAGAAAGATGAGAAGGAAGACCTGCAATAGGCTGTCAGGGTGTATGGTACCTGCATCAGTTATTGGACAAGAGTGAACATAGAACAAAACCACAGTTAACCCTTTTACCTCCTTCAGCTATGTATAACAGACGGGGATACTGAGTCACCAAGTAGTGATAGTACAGAAAGAAACTCCTCATACCAGAGTGTGACACCTGACAAAGTTACCTTTGGACAGGTGACATTAAACTTAGTGGAACATCTGTAGTGGGATACTACATACCCCCCTTCTTTAAAGAAGCCAACCCTGACGTAACACCTGGAGAAAGTAATGAATAAAGGTTAGCAATAGCACATCATGGTTAACTGTTCAAGGCACAACAAGAACAATAAATAACAATATAAATAGGTACAAAGATATAAAAATATACAAACCTTCAAAAAAGTGAAAAAGGCAATGGTTAGATCATCCATAGTGCAAAAACGTGTAAACTGATAGGCAATTGTGAGATTGTCCATAGTATATCTTTTGATCAACTGGAACACAGCATGCATTAGTCCATATACACCCTTGGAAAGGAAGTAAAAAGTTCAGAGCAGAGCTGGGCACAGGAGGCTTTACATGTTACAGGAATAGCACACAGGAACCAGAACTAGATGGCCTACAGGGCCCATTCACTAGGGCGAGTGTCTCTCACTGACAGTTTCAAAACAATGAGAGCAGCTTCACCTCTTCTTCGTAAGCTGCCATTTGGTAACATGCTTGCTCTTCCTTGGGGAAACAGATAGTAATCTCCTGGGACCACTCTAGTGGCAGAACTGACAAGTTGCAATAGTAGTGGCTGTAACGGTTGTGACAACTGGTATAGGTGCAGGAGTGGTTATGTGGTGCCCGCGTGTGGATGACTGGTTAGTTCCCAGATGGTGATGTGTGATGCCACTACTGTGGTGGTTGGTCGCGATATAGCACAGCCAGGTGGCAGATTGTCATGACGCCAGTGCCAGTGGGGCACATAGGTATGGAGGCACACCTGCTTTTATTTTAAGGTGGCTGGCTATATCCTTTCCCCTGTGGTCGGTGACCTGCCGGGCTGCAAAGGGGTTCCTTGGGTACTTATCACGGTGATCCGGAGTGGAGTTGTGACCCATCAGGACTATCGGTACCACCACCCACAGAAAGGGGAGATGACCCAAGGATGGAGCAGTGACTGTGTAGGTGCCGGAACACTAATCACTGAGTCCTGTTACCATAAATTAATCTTCTTTACTGTGAGAATACTCTGTAAAATAGCTGATCATAGACTGTAGACGTGACAGAACAGAATCTGCACTAAGAGCCTTTGGAGTAGAAGAGCTGAGCTGACTTGGTTGTGTGCTGAGAAGTAGAGTTAGCTGAGAACAGTAGAGAGGAAGCTGTGCTGCAGGTTCAGAGTAGTGGAGAGGAGTTTGTGCTGAGAGTCCCAACCCAGGGCAGAAGTGTGCTCTGCCGGAACTTTAGAAAAAGAAGAAGTAGGATACTGAAGAATACTTGTGTAGAATACTGAAGAAGTATACTTGTGCCCGTGTTTCAACCTTTGTTGTCGCTGTACCACCTGTTGCCCTACAGTATCGGGTGACCCATCCTATTAGGGTGACACAAGCCCGATACCTTGTTACCTGAGTTGATCAAGGTGGTCAAGTTACCAGGTTAAACCTGCGCTGCAAGATAAAGTACGTAGGCTTGTAGCAACTTTACTCTATCTGGATTAGTTTCTTTTGTTTCAGGATACTGTTCTGCACTTTTAGAAATGTTTACGGGGTGGGTTGGGGTGATCTCTGACTTGTCCTCTCTCAAGTAGTTTAGCACTGCATGGTTAGAACAAGGATAGCGTCTAGAAGAAAAGTCTCTCCGTCTCCCATGTGCGTCTGTCCACTACCACACTCCTGACTAGACTACACTGGACACGGACTGGAAGGGGGACCTGGCAAAGCCAGGGCCCAGCTGGACCACAGCAGGGACAGTCTTGTCTTGCGTCCTCTTTCCACCAAGACTTGGGTAATACTCACTAAGTGTGGGCGTGCACTTCCTCTCCCCATGTGACAACTTCCTAAAGGAGGAGTAATGCCCCCTGTGAGTGGTGGAGAAGAAAGTGTAAAAAGAAAGAGAATAGAGATAGGTAAAGAGAAGAAAGCTCTTATTGGTGCACAGATCATAAACAAGCAATAACCCCTTGTTCACTACAGCTGTGCAATATACAAGTGCATATACTAATAATAGCGACAACTAGTGGTAAAACTTAAGTATCACTTCATTACCACGTTAACTTGTAGTACAGGCTTTTGCGAGGGGTGTATAAACTAATAACACCCGTGGTGGGACACCACAGTTACACCACATTTCTCAGAGGTGGCAGATGCCGCTGCAGCAGAAGCAGGGAAGGTCTTGGCAGCCATAGTCAGTTTTTCCGCTCAACGATTTTTCTGCTGGTGATATTCCTCCTAAGTTTCCTCCCAGTCAGTGGAGGCAGTGTGCTGGAAGGGCTTCTGTCCAGGCTGGTGAGGTCGGGTCCCTGATGCAGGCCGTTTCTCTTTTTTTTTCTCCAGAAGGGAGTATTCTCCACAATCTCCTCCTTGAGATTGTGCTTTATCGCAGGGATATAGGCTTTTTTGACAGCACACCTGTTTACATGGACTTGCACTTCTGTATATGAGTTCTGCAATACCCCAAATCCTCTCTCTTTGTCAAAACCCCAACAGTGGCTCTGCACCTCTCAAGAGGGGTCTCACCTGGACGAGGCCTCTCCAACCGCTGGATGAAGTCTCTCTCTCACTTGGTGGGAGGTGACTGTAGCTTTAGGTGGGTTGAGTGGCGAGTGCTCCTCTAGACACTTCTGGACTTGTGGCTCATCCCCAAAGAGCCATTGTGGTATCGGCGGTGAAGTGGGGGTCTGGCATTCTTGATCTTGGTCCCTGTCAGGAGAATCACGATGCCCAGTGACACCAGGTTCACAGCAGGAATTGTCTCTTTTTGAGAAGGTTAAGTTGTAATGCGTCTCAGTGTCTTTGGCATCATTGCTGCTGAAGAGGGACTCGTTACCTTCTTTGGTGTCCCCCTCTATAGGGAGGGGCAGTGCGTCCATCCGGGGCAGGTTCTGTGCTGCCAGAGGACGTAGGGATGGCGCTGGATGTGCAGCCGCAAGATCCAGGGCTGTTCAGGGGTCCAGCTAGACAACACCTGGGCAATGGCAGCTGTGGAGCAGCAGAAATTGGGAAAGGCTGCGCTGATACACTGTAGCAACTCCCCAGCTGGGTGGAATTCCTGTCAACCCACACAGGCAATAGAGAGAACACAGTTTCACGCAATACAGCACTCCCCCACTTGGTGCTGTATTGTGTGGGGCGATAGGTTACTGGAGTCATGTGTAAAGTCGTCAGCTTTGCGGTACCGCACCTGCTGTAAATCACACACTAAACAAGTCACTTGTGTTTTTTTTTTTTAAATTCTTTATTTAAAGCAAAGGCAGGGAAATACAACAACACCTCAGTGCGATAGTGCATATAAAAGAGCCTGCACCCACATAATACAAACGACAGAAATAACCAAGTGAGGACCGGGAGCAATGTCAGCATAAAATACAGAAACAGCATATACATATCACACCTAGCGTCGCTGGACTCCCCACCTTCCTCAAAAATTTTTATTTTCCTTTGGCATAGAGAAGCATAAACACCCGGGGTATGCCCAGAACAGGGGAGGCAGGCCCCAGGGTTCAACAGATAGAGAAAGTTCGTCTTAACCCAAATGTAGGGAAAGGACAAAAGGGGAGGTGGAGGGGGGGGGAGGGTATGAGGGATCAAGGGGGAAGGAGAGTACAGGACAGTGAAGAAGGGGCGAGTATGGGGAGGGGGAGGGAAGGGATCGGCGAGTCTGTCCCCACCCCCCACGGATACGGTGACCCGCTAAGGGCAGGAATCCTGTCCATCGATCCAATCCCCGCCGGAGAACAAGGATCAGCCCCAAGCAAGCCTAGAGAGTTGAAGACAGCATCTACTCCGGGGTCCGTAGGAGGTCAGAGTACTCAGTAGTGCCTTTGAACTCCATCCAAGCCCACCACGTTTGAGTGAATTTCTTATTGGAGTCCGTCAAAGAGGATGTAAGATCCTCCATCAGCATCAAGTTATTCACTTTAGCGATCCATAGGGACACCGGGGGAGGCGCCGCTTTTTTCCAGAAGAGGGGGATGCAAGCGCGGGCTGCCATCACCAGGAAGCGGAGGAGAGATTTTTTGTACTTCTGGGTCGAGATATCACAGTGGTGTAGGAGGAGCAGCGCAGGTGTAAGCTCAGAGGGAAAGTTAGTAATACGTCTAATCAGGTTACAGATTGCATCCCAAAAAGGCCGCAAGGAGTCACAAGACCAAAATATATGCAGGAAAGTGCCATCTTCCCGGCCGCATCGCCAACACACCGGGTCCACATGTGGCCACATGGCATGTAGACGGGTAGGGACCCTGTACCATCTAGTGAGGATTTTGTAGCCTGCCTCCTGATACCCTGAGTCCATGGACGACCTGTGAACCAGGAATAAGATCCTGTCCCGCTGGGGAGTGGTTAGGGTCAAGCGTAGCTCCGCTTCCCATTTTAGCAAGAAGTCGGGAGGTTCCTGATCTGGAGGAGAAATCAGGAGCGAATATGTCATGGAAAGCGAATGGTGCAAAGCCCCCTGTTCTAAACACATCGTTTCAAACGGTGTCCTAGGTGAGCCAAAGGAGGACGGCATCGGGAGTGAGAGGAGGAAATGTCGGATCTGCTGAATTC
The DNA here is from genome assembly GCF_027789765.1 of Dendropsophus ebraccatus. Classification (NCBI taxonomy): domain Eukaryota; kingdom Metazoa; phylum Chordata; class Amphibia; order Anura; family Hylidae; genus Dendropsophus; species Dendropsophus ebraccatus. The sequence continues at coordinate 103,698,706 of NC_091463.1, read as the reverse complement.
GCCACGGGCCTAGAGGCGTCGGGTCCCTAATGTCACCTATAGCTTCTGACGAGAGCCAGGTCTGGTGGGACAAAAAATCCCGTGCACGGGCCCTGCCATGTTTCGCCCATGCCCTAAAGACGGGGTCATCCACGCCAGGTGGGAAGGATGGGTTCCCCAGTATGGGAAAACATGGCGAGTGAGATGGTAGCAGGAGACGTCTACTGGACTGGGAGGAGCAAGCAAGTAGTGTGGGGCCGATTGTCGGGTGAGTTCTCAGGGAGGGGGCGCTGGAGGGGTGGAGCCATGGCAGACAAGCGAGGGGGGCATCAGAGAAGGACTGTTCTAGAGATACCCATGGTTTAAACGCCGCATGTCTACACCAGTCCACCACTCGAGTAAGCAGAGCGGCCAGGTGATACATACGGATGTCCGGCAGGCCCAGCCCACCCGAGGACTTCGGACGGCACAGTAAAGACCTTCGCAAGCGGGGGGCCTTGTTGTTCCAAACAAATTTAATTTGGAGGGATACCAACGTTTTGAAGAAGGAGGCCGGGATGGACGTCGGAACACATTGGAATCTATAGAGGAGTTTGGGAAGGATATTCATTTTCAGGATTGCACAACGCCCAAACCAGGAGAAGTAACCCCTGGACCACTCGGCACAATTCGATTGAATGCTGGATAAGAGGGGGGGAAAATTTAGCTCGTAAAGTTTCCTCAGGTCAGAGGGGAGAAGTATGCCCAAATATTTGAGGGCGACCGAGGACCATTTGAAGCGGAAGGAGGACCGCAGTGTCGACACCACGCATTCGGGGAGCCCCACATTCATCGCCTCTGATTTTGCAAAATTTATCTTAAAGTTGGAGAGATGAGAGAAAATTTCCATCTCCTTAAGCAAAGAAGGCAGGGAAATCGTGGGATTGGAGACAAAAAATAGCAAGTCGTCTGCATAAGCGGCAACCCTATGCGTGGCGTCGCGTACTGCTATCCCCCCCACATCAGTATTGGCGCGTATTCTACAGAGAAATGGTTCTAAGGTCAACACAAAAATGAGGGGCGACAGAGGGCACCCCTGCCTGGTCCCGTTCCGAATCCTGAAGTCTTCCGAGAGAAGGCCATTCACCCTAACTCTGGCGGAGGGCGTCTGATATAGAGCAAGAATCCAGTTCAGAAAGCCACGTCCCAGACCGATGTAGGAGAGCGTTTCAGACATGAATGACCAGTTGACACGGTCAAACGCTTTCTCCGCGTCGGTGGAAAGGACCATAAGCGGTAAATCCTGGGACGTGGCCCTGTGGAGTAGATTGATAGCCCTGATGGTGTTGTCTCTAGCTTCCCTTTGTGGCATGAAGCCCACTTGGTCAGGGTGAATGACCGCTCCCAGAAGGCCGACCAGCCTCGTGGCCAAAATCTTGGCAAATAGTTTGAGGTCAACGTTCAGGAGGGAGATCGGGCGGTAGCTACTACAAAGCGTGGCGTCCTTCCCCTCCTTTGGGATGACCGAGATATGTGCACGAGTGGTATCCAGAGGCAACTCACCCCCGGAGGACAGGGAGTTGTATGCGGCCAAAAAGTGTGGGGCCAGTTTATCAAGAAACAGTTTGTAATATCCAAGGGAAAACCCATCAGGGCCTGGTGCTTTGCCCGTCTGGGACTCCTTCACCGCCATGGAGAATTCTTCCCTCGTGATTGGGGATTCCAATGTTTCCGACGCCTCAGGGTCAAGCCGGGGCATACCCGAATCAACCAAGTATCGTTGGATACGGTCCCGAAAGCTCGCGCTGAGCATGTCAGGGTTTGAAGTGTCGATGTTGTACAGGGTTGCATAGAAGTCTTTAAAGGCGCGTGCAATGTCAGCGGGCATGTGGAGAGGGGACTGTGCAGGCGACTTAATCATGGGTATGTAGGACCTGGCCTGTTGGACCCTCAGGGCGCGCGCCAGCGCCCGCCCTGGCTTGTTGCCATGCTCGTAGTAGTAGCGTTTACATTTTGTCAATGTGGCTTTGGCTTTATGGATCAAGTGGGCCCTCAGCTCCTCTCGTTTAGCTAGTAGTGCGGAAGTGGTATCAGGGTCTTGAACGCGTTTATGGGCCGTCTCAAGGTCTCTTAACTGAGTCAGTAGGCGGTCGGTTTTTGCCGCTCTGTCCCGTTTCAATCTCGCCCCATGCTTCACTAGGACGCCACGTACTACACACTTGTGCGCCTCCCACAATGTCAACGGGGAAACCTCGGGAGAGGAGTTCTCCTGGAAATAATTGTCCATGGTGGTCTGCATGTCCGACCGGACCAGTGGGTCCTGTAAGAGTGACATATTCAGTGTCCATTGCCATTGTGTGGTGCGCAAAGCAGGCAAGTCCAAGGTCAGGGTCACAAGGGCGTGGTCAGAGAAGGTTATGCTGTCGATTGTCGAGGAACGGGTCAGTGATAGGTCTCTGTGGCGCAGAAGAAAGTAGTCAAGCCTAGAGTAGTGGTTGTGAGCAGGGGAAAAAAAAGTATAGTCTCTGTCGGTCGGGTGGCATAGACGCCACACGTCTACCAGGCGATGGTCATGGAGCGTCCGTTGGAACCGGCGAAGCGTCGAGCGGCTAAGGTGTGAGAGGCCAGAAGAAGTGTCTATGGATGGGTCGGGAGTCACATTGAAGTCACCCCCCACCAGAAGTGTCCCCTCCACAAAGTCGTCCATGGAGTCCAGCATAACAGAGAGCGCCTGCGCCTGACCCGCATTGGGTAAATAAAGGGAGGCAAAAGTGAACACGTGTGTGGCGATGCGGCCTTTCAGAAGCACCATCCTACCTGCGTCGTCTGTCCTGGTGTCCAAGTGTACCCAAGGTAGGTGCTTGGAGATCAGGATACTTGACCCACACGATTTGGGGTTGGCTGAGAAACTGTGGTAAGCAAATGGGAAATATGCATTAGAAATAGAGGCAGGTTGAGACTCTGTCAGGTGTGTCTCTTGGAGAAAGACCACATGTAATTTCTGCTTGCGCAACAAATTAACCAGAATAGAACGTTTGCCAGGGTCGTGCAGGCCCTTTACATTCAGAGAGCCCACCCTGAGATCCATCTGGGGTGAGGACATGTCGCCTAGTGAGGAGGGGGGAAGGGAGAGAGGGTGGGGGGGGGGGGGGGGGGGAGGGGGGGGGGGGTGAGAAGGAGGGGGGAGGGAAGGGGAAAGAGGGGGAAGGGGAGGTGAGGGGAGGGGAAGAGCTGGTGTAAGAGGAAAAGGAGAGAGGGAACCCCTTATCCCTTAGGGCAGTTAGAGCCAAGGAGGGAGGTCAGAAGTGAGAGAAAGACACGGAAACCTCCCTAGGGAGGGAAGAGAGAGAGATATGAGAAAGAGCGGCGGGTAAGACCCAGAAAGATCCCCACTGGAGACCACCTAAATCGAGGGCCCCAGGGGGAGAGAAAAGAGGGGAACGTAGAAAGCAATGGGGAGAACCGCAGCCAGCGACCGCCATAAATGGCGAAAATTTCTCCGAGGAGGCATCGCCGTCCCCCAACAAACAAAGGGGGAGAGGCGAGGCCCCCACGGGGCACAAAACTTAGCGGGAAAGAACATATTACAAATAAGCGCAAATATCTAACTGCATACAAAAACATATGAAAAGGCACTCAGGCAGAAACAAAATGTAGAGTTAGAGCCCCCACCAATTGGGGAGGAGGCCAAACTGACTAGGAATGAGAGGCAGAATTGGACCCCTTCGGCAAGGATCGGAAGCAATTCAGGGAGAACAACGTCGACCTGAGAAGAGGACCCATGCCATTAGTGTCCACTCTAGAATAACTGGATGGCTGCAATGGGGAGATGTGAGGCCATCAAGCCTCCCATGGCAGGGGAGCAGACAGGTCTGGGCCTGCACGAACATCTGGCGGAGGTAATGGTTCGCCACGGGGCGCAATGAGGGTAGATGGTCTGCGTCGCCGTCTATTCGAGGTCGCCGAGGTGCGCTCCAGTATCAGCCAGTTCAGAACCGAGACCGCTGGAATCTCGAGAAAGGCAAACAGGTCTGGCAGCTCTTCCGGGCGGCGGAGTGAAAACGTGTTGGTGTCTTTCCGGACGATAACATGGAACGGGTGGCCCCATCTGTAAGAGGCTCCAGCCTCCCGGATTGCTATCAGTAAGGGCTGCATGCTCCTACGCATGGACAGCGTGCGTGTAGACACATCTGGGAATAGATGGACCGTCATGTCCTCAAAGCGAACCTCGCCATATTCTCTGGCCGCACGCAGGATAGTCTCTTTGTCGGTGTAAAAGTGCAGTCTACAAAGAATGTCCCTGGCCGTCCCGTCAGGGAGTGGGGCTCTGGCCACCCGGTGGACCCGGTCTATCATGTAGGTGGCATCGGCAGGGCGGTGAGTGACCAGATTAAAGATGGTGGAGACCCGGGTTAGGAGATCATCTCGGGCCCCCAGTTCTGGGACTCCTTTGAGGCGCACATTGTTGCGACGCCCCCGGTTCTCTTGGTCATCAACCAGCAGGGACATAGCTTGTAGCTGGTTGCTGGTGCGGGAAGAGTCAGCTTCCAAAGAGGTGATCCTGGCAGTGAGGACAGAAATGGCGTCCTCCGCTGCCGAAGTGCGGGCAGTCAGTGACGTCACGTCCTCCCTCACGGCCTCCAAGGCCTGTTGTTGGGCGGCCTCGATTCTTTGTACCACCAGGTCTAAGTCCTGTTTGGACGGGAGGGCTTGGATGAGGCTGCGTAGCAGCTGTAACTCACTGTGCACTATGGCGGTGGGGGAGTCCTGCTGCACGTGGTCCAGAACCTCCATAGCTGTAGAGGACCGCGGAGGGGAGAAGCTCCGAGCCGGTAACCGGGATCCCTGAGGCCCGTTCTCCTGAGTGTTGCAGGTCTGGCGGTCTGCAAAGTTCTCTGAGGGAGAGGTGAGGGGCTGATCGGCTGCCATGCGATGTGCAGGGGAGACCGGCGCCATGTTGTTGTGTGGCGCGGTCTGTAGGCCTGCTGTGGCCGGTCTGAAAAAGCGGTCAATACCGGGAGTAGCGGAGGCAGATCTCGTCACCGGACGGTTCTGTGGGTCAGCCGGGGTGCCCTGAGGCTTGCGCATAGCAGTTGAGCCGCGTCGGTCCCGCTTATATGGGTTGCAGGCGGCCGCTGGCACGGAGCTCCTGTGAAAGACGTCCTCACGGCTCCATTGCTAAGCCACGCCCCCCCACTTGTGTTTTTTAACTTCACAACACTTTTGGTCAAAAATAAAGTTGAATGAACTGCACCAAAATGCACCAAAAACTCACCACACAAAAAGTTGAGAAAAACAGAAGTAGAAACACTTGTAAACAAACTTTTGAGGGGTTTAAAAGCAGCAAAAACAGTACATAATCCTGTTCGTGACGCCATGCTCCTCCTCTGTATATGATGGAATAAATGTTTATATATATGATATATGCCTGTAAATGTGCAATGAGATGCTCCATCCTTATGATCTCACCATGAAGCCGTGTGCTATATCAGCTGTCTATGGAGCACGGCGGAGGCTGCGATCACAGGTAACACCTTAGGTGAATATTAAAATCCATTTTCATTGCATTTTCACTGGAGGAAACAATCATCGGGTTTCATGTGTCACAATGTCGGAGTTTTGCTTCGCTCATTATTACTCATTGCTCATTTACAGTCTCAGCTGATTTATTTTTTCCTATTGACATTAAAGGGGCCGTTCCATCTGGACAAACCCTTTGTAGAACAATCAGCTGATTGTTGAGGGTCCGGCGGTCGTCTGTCATCATCGGGGATCGCTCTCTATTACCTCTCATTTTCCTCACAGCTGCAGATGAAATGTACAGAGTAATAATCTGGGTCCATTCATCTGAATAGTCAGCCATGGAATCTATAGAACTGAGCAGTGATCTTTGCAGCAGCTGTCTGCTCCGGAGGCACAAGCTGGAGCTCCCACTATAAGGAACATAGAAGATCGTCTAATCAGTAAGTTATATAACATAGCAGTATATATTTGATGGCTGAATGTTGGGCTGGAATTTACGACCCCTAACACTTGTCCAAGTCCGATATAGTGGGGACTAAGCCACTGCCAGACACCTGTCACTCCAGCATGTTTTCCCTGAGAATAAAAGAACTAGTCAAGTTAAAATCCAGCTTCCAGATGCTTTTTTTCCACCATAACAGGTTAGTCGGTCTTGTTCGGCCAATGGTAATGTGTATGACCAGTGTGAGATGTTGGAAATATCCCGCTACCGCCATCATCACGGGTCATCAAATCCCCCATTATCGACTAGTAATTCACCCCTTTAAAGAAATGGGGGCTCGAAGGAAGAGTTCGATTTTATCTTCTGTATATTTCCATGATGTTTAAAATTGTTCATGGATACTATACATGTGTGTGAGCACATATTCCTTAAAATCCCTCCTGAAAGTAAAACACTAGGGATGAGCAAAGAAAATTTGTACAAGCTTCCTTTTAATTTTTTTTTTAAATAAATAAAAAGGTATGCTCACCTGTCTGTGCTCCCCCGGCGTCCTCTTCTGTGTCTCAGGTGGCTTCAGCCATCTCCAGCCCACTCAGCCAATTACTGACAGAGATGGGGCAGCCCAGTGGCCACTGAGTTACTGAGCAGGCTGTAACTCTCCAGAAAAGTAATTGGCTGAGAGAGTGGAGGCGGCTTAACCCACCAAAGACACAGAGGAGGACACCTGGGTAGCGCAGACAGGTAAGTATTGCACACAAACAGCTAAGCAATTGTTTTGCTGTTGTAGTGCGGTTCATTAAGTTTCAATTTTCAAGTTTGCAAATTTTATGCTAAAAATTAGCAAACAAGGAAAATGGAATTTTTGAAAACGTCACTCATCTCTTAGTAACACCTTTTTTTGCTATGTACGATAAAGTTAGGAGCTACCCCTGGCCTTCTGCAGCTATTTCCCCCGGCTCCGGGAAGAGAACTTTGCGCCTGTTTTTCATAAAACTGTCCAAAGTGCACAAAAATACCCAAAATTGAATTACGAAAATTGGTCAGAAAAGGTGCACACCATCAGACTGATCGTCCTTGTAAATCGGAGAAACTCTAACACTGACGTTACTACAAAACTAGAGGAACCCAATACAACCCATAGAGGGATCCACTCAATAGATGAATGGCCTCAATGCTAAGAAGATGGAAGGACTTTTCATCTCTCCCATATCTGATTCCATCTTTAGGGCATATGCAGACTGAGAAAATGTCATGGATAACTCTAATACTTTATTAGAACATTGGACAAGAGGACAAAAGTAGAAAACCATGGCGAGGAGGCCTCGTACTAATAAAGTTATTGGCTGCATATGTACAAAAATGCTAAAAGATCACACAAAGAATAAAAGCTGTAAGTGAAGGCACAAGCCCCGAGGGGATCCACGGATCCATGTATCACCAATTTATGTATGCAATTTTTTTAATAGCACAAAATTATTTCTTTGAAGCGATTGCTCACCTTTTTTTTCTTTTAAATCAACTGGTGCCAAAAAGTGCCAGGGATTTGTAATTCACTTCTATTAAAAAAATCTCCAGTCTCCAGATTTTTTTTAATAGAAGTAAATTACAAATCTCTGGCACTTTCTGGGACCAGTTGATTTGAATTTTTTTTTTTGTGAACAACCCCTTTAAGGGTTTCATATCGGTGATTATTATAAAGATGTGTTGACTTTGAATGATACATGAAAAATATATATGGAAATATAAAAAGCAAGGGATTTGCAGGAAACTCAGAACATCCAACGTCTTCTATTTCTTATCTGTCAAGTAGCAAAAATAAAATAAAAGGATCCCATAGGGGACTAGAAAAAAATGAAATCCCCTCGATCACCGGATGACAAAACTGCTAAACTACCGAAGCACCGAAGAGGCAATAACTAAAAAGTTCATCTCCGCCGCTTTCTTTTTAAAGGAGAGAGAAGAAAATAAAACAATGGAAATAAGAGCGGCGCTCCCCCGGGCAGCTGTCTGCGGAGTACAATGGAAGCCGTCCACTTTTCCACCGTAGAGAAGCAGTCAAGTGAATCTATTGCTCATCCTCTTTCTATACTGAAGGGTTTTTTTTTCTTTCAATGTTCAGAGACAAGAAAATCAATCAGAGCGGGGTTTTACCATAGCATTTTATTGTCACATGATTTCCTTTCATAAAAATCGGATATTTGTTGTCACCGCTCAGTCTATTACCGGCACCCAGGGTGATGGACATAGGACATAAACTTTATAACAACCTCTCTGCTTCTCTTAGAGATGCATCATACGGAGAACGCCGCGGCGGCGACGGGAGACACAGAAAACTTATAATTTGTGCCAAATCTATTTCAAATAAAAAGAAAATGTTTTATGCGGAATGTAAAATGAATGCACGCTCATCAGACCTGCGGCGGAGCGCGCGCCGTGTGATCTTCTCGTATTTAACACTTGGCAAGGCATCAGTCAGGAAGAGGCGGATTGAGTCCTTGTCAACATGTGCCACAGGTAAACAGGAATACCACAGATACCGGAACCTATACAAACATCAAAGACGCAAAGACTTTCATCTTCCCGAGACATGTCAGACAAAGGGAAAAAAGAACAATTGCTTTCAAGCCGATTCTCTGAGATTCTGACAAATGTAAATCCAGTGTCACAAACGCGGAGACAGAGTCATTATGTGGAATCCAGGTAAAGGAAGCAAAAACAATTGTTATTTCGTGTTTTTTATTGAATAACAGAAAAAAGTGAAAGAGTAAAAAGTTTGTTCTACATGACCGACCTCCCTGTGATCCTCACCGACCTCCCAAGGATCATGACCGACCTCTGTGCAATCAAGACCAACCTCCTAAGGATCCTGATCGACCTCTGTGTGATCTTCAACGACCTCTGTGTAATCATGACCGACCTCCCAAGCATCATAACCGACCTCCGAGTGATCATTAGCGACCTCCCTGTCATCAATACCGACCTCTGTGTAATCATGACCGACCTCCCTGTGATCCTCACCGACCTCCCAAAGATTGTGACCGACCTCCATGTGATCATGACCGACCTCCATGTAATCATGACCGACCTCCATGTAATCATGATCGACCTCCCTGTGATCCTCACCGACCGCCCAAGGATTGTGACCGACCTCCATGTGATCATGACCGACCTCCATGTGATCATGACCGACCTCCATGTGATCATGACCGACCTCCATGTAATCATGACCAACCTCCATGTAATCATGATCGACCTCCATGTAATCATGACCGACCTCCATGTAATCATGACCGGCCACTGTGTGATCATCACCAACCTCCCTGTGATCATGACCAACCTCCCTACAATCATGATTGACCTCCCTGTGATCCTCACCGACCTCAGTGTAATCATGACCAGCCTCCCAAGGATCATGACCGACCTCTCAAAGATCATCACTGACCTCCCTGTGATCATAACCGACCTCCCTGTGATCATCACTGACCTTGTGATCATAACCGACCTCCCTGTAATCATCACCGACCTCTCAAAGATCATCACTGACCTCCCTGTGATCATAACTGACCTCCTTGTGATCATAACCGACCTCCCTGTGATCATCACCGACCTCTGTGTGATGGAGATGCTTTGTGATTTCATTATAATGGACACAAATAGGGATTGGACATTGTCCGTGTTCAGCTGGGCACAACCACCATGAGGATGAGACACTGAGAATCTGTTGAGATGTTCAGCTGTGGTGCTCGAGGGCAGATGACAGTACTGATAGCTTCATAAGTACAGTACACACTATACCGTAACAGTAAGTACAGTACACATTATACCGTTACAGTAAGTACAGTACACACTATACCGTTACAGTAAGTGCAGTACATGCTATACCATTACAGTAAGTGCAGTACATGCTATACCCATACAGTAAGTACAGTACACCTTATACCGTAACAGTAAGTGCAGTACATGCTATACCGTAACAGTAAGTACAGTACACCTTATACCGTTACAGTAAGTACAGTACACCTTATACCGTAACAGTAAGTACAGTACACCTTATACCATTACAGTAAGTACAGCACACCTTATACCGTAACAGTAAGTGCAGTACACATTATACCGTAACAGTAAGTGCAGTACATGCTATACCGTAACAGTAAGTGCAGTACACATTATACCGTAACAGTAAGTGCAGTACACACTATACCGTAACAGTAAGTGCAGTACACCTTATACCATTACAGTAAGTACAGCACACCTTATACCGTAACAGTAAGTGCAGTACACATTATACCGTAACAGTAAGTGCAGTACATGCTATACCGTAACAGTAAGTGCAGTACACATTATACCGTAACAGTAAGTGCAATACACGCTATACCATTACAGTAAGTACAGTACACATTATACCGTAACAGTAAGTGCAGTACATGCTATACCATTACAGTAAGTGCAGTACATGCTATACCCATACAGTAAGTACAGTACACCTTATACCATTACAGTAAGTGCAGTACATGCTATACCGTAACAGTAAGTACAGTACACCTTATACCGTTACAGTAAGTACAGTACACCTTATACCATTACAGTAAGTACAGCACACCTTATACAGTAACAGTAAGTGCAGTACACATTATACCGTAACAGTAAGTGCAGTACATGCTATACCGTAACAGTAAGTGCAGTACACATTATACCATTACAGTAAGTGCAGTACATGCTATACCCATACAGTAAGTACAGTACACATTATACCGTTACAGTAAGTGCAGTACATGCTATACCCATACAGTAAGTGCAGTACATGCTATACCCATACAGTAAGTGCAGTACATGCTATACCGTTACAGTAAGTACAGTACATGCTATACCGTTACAGTAAGTACAGTACATGCTATACCGTAACAGTAAGTACAGTAGATGCTATTGCAGTGTCCCAGAACAGGCTGTCTGTTTCTCATATTGTCTACCTCTGTTACTATAGCCATGCCTGTCCTGGAAACTATATGCACTGCAGCTGTTGGCTGTGGAGTCCCTATAACTCTTAGGTTCATGTATATTCCTGTGTATATATCTGTACAGTGGTATGCAAAAGGCTGCTGATCACGTGACCACGCCCCGTTACCATGGTACCTCCAATGGCCGTCGAGCTTTGGCCAGGGGTTACTATGTGACTTCCTCTTGCGAGTCAGTCTATTCCCTGCCACAGAGGGGATAGGTTGTCTGTGTTCTCTTTTCCCCCATCAGGGAAGGAGGCTGTCTGTGTCCCTCTTCACCTTCAGAAGAGAGGTCTGTGCGTGTTGCTGTTCCAGTCATCGGCTATCCGCCTGTCTCAAGTGCCAGGAGTGTTCTCTCATCTGGGTGTCGTTTCTCATTAGCTTTCTCATCAACTCAAGCTGTTCTACCGCAAGTACTCCTTCTCAATCTATTCCACCCAGCATCCCTACTCTCTCATCACCACTACTCCTATCATCCGGCACGTTCTATCAATAGCCTATTGCAGCACCACCTCTACTCTGCCCTGTACAAGTCTGCTATATTCCCAGTTGCATCCGGATGAGACTGTTGCTAATAGTTACAATAAAATTGTAACCACCGTTGTTTCTGAACCCTGGCATTGGTGTCTTATCTGGTGCCCCGACTAAGTGCAACGAGGAATCGCATGCCCAGTGTCTCCGCACACCGGTCCGCAGCTGTGCCACCCTTGTGCCTATACCGTGACAACACTCCGCCCCACAGCTATCCCGGTTCATGCCATTCCACAACACCTACACTGCGGAGTGGCCCCTAGGGGCCAGGGCATCGCATTATACCGTTACAGTAAGTGCAGTACATGCTATACCATTACAGTATGTGCAGTACAAGCAGTACACACCATACCGTAACAGTAAGTGCAGTACACACCATACCGTAACAGTAAGTGCAGTGCATGCTATACCATTACAGTATGTGCAGTACAAGCAGTACACACCATACCGTAACAGTAAGTGCAGTGCATGCTATACCGTAACAGTATGTGCAGTGCATGCTATACCATTACAGTATGTGCAGTACAAGCAGTACACACCATACCGTAACAGTAAGTGCAGTGCATGCTATACCGTAACAGTAAGTGCAGTGCATGCTATACCATTATAGTAAGTGCAGTAGACGCTATACCGTAACAGTAAGTGCAGTAGACGCTACACCGTTACAGTAAGTGCAATACACATTATACCGTTACAGTGTCTCCTGGTACACTGCAATACACAGACAGTCTCTTTGCGGTTCTCGCTGCTAGTAGTAGATGAATACACTCAGCTTCTCGCTGGTGGAATCAGACAGGTATATACAGTAACAATTCTTAGGAAATTGCTTTTTTGCTGGTGGATATTAGTCTCTTTACACAGTCTCTGACCACTCTGGCTTGTCTTTAGTTATTTGGCTCTAGGTAGTTACTCCACACTGGTGATGATGAACTGCTGGTAGTTTAGAGGAGCTCCATGGGGCCCTATCCAGAGCCTAGGGCTCTCAGCTGTGGGGGCTTTACTTGAGAAGTTCCTACGCTCACTGGAATGATCGCCCACCTAATGCTGTCTTGTGGGCACCAAGTGACACAGGATCAGGAATGTAGGCCCACTTAGTGGGAGAAGCTTGCCATCGAGGAGACCTAGCAGCTTGCAGTGGACTTTTTGACTATTTAGGCTTACCTAGCCACTGTCTTTAGGCTTACCTAGCCACCTAGCTCTGATTGAGAGTAGTGACCCAGAGATGGGTCCTGGCCTCCTGGTCAGGCCCTGGACGAATGACACCTGGAATCTGACCTAACTAGCCCCAAGCCCAGTATATATATATATATATATATATATATATATATATATATATATATCTTCAGGGGGACATCTCATTGGGCAGGGATACTAAGACAACCCTCTAGGATAGGCTGATGATCTACTGAGGTACCTGGCTCAGGGATCGGTACACAAAACACCATAGAGTGGTATAAGTAATAGAGCAATACACCAAGTCAGTACAGTTACACAGTTAACCCTTTCACGGTTCCTCCTCCAGCCGTGCAGCATAATATTCTAGATACAGTGATACCTGGTGGCGGGAGCAGCATACTACAGGCTGGTGCACTAACAACCTTTTCATTGGCTGGAGGGCATCACAAGGCTTTCAGCTTGCTCAGTCCTGATTGGATGAGCAAGTTAGAAACCATGTGATGCGATCCTGCCAATGAGCAGGCGGCTGGCGCACATACGTACCAGTAGCCTTCTCCCTCCTATTCATTACACCGGAAGTGGTGGAGGATCGGAGACGCCGACTGGAGCTGCCAGGGAAAATTCCAACGACGACCGACTCATGTATGTGGACCCTCCCACCCCCAGCGCCGGAGTTATCCTTTAATCTGTAGTAAGGCATGTTATAGGGGGGCAGATAGCTGTTAGGGACCCCCTCCTCCGACACTCATCTACCCTAATGGGACACTCATCCATGAGATATATATACTGTATATGAATAGATAACTAGCCAGGTATATAGATAGACAGCGATGGTGGTCCCCCGCTCATAGATTGCTTCCCTCTTCATGTTATTCGTGGTTCCGGTCACAGCTGTCCATATAACGTTACATCTAAACATGTTTGTTTAAATTCTAACATTTACACGACAGACGCCATTTCAATATTCATGAGCTCGGCTGTCAGCGCGGTGCACCGGGCAGGTGTCAGATAACGTCGGGGGCGGCTCATGACGCGGCGGCTCCTATTATTTTTGATTTGACAGGACAGGTCGGGTATCTCATGCTGTTTGCATGTTGTCGGCCCCCATAGAGTCGCATGTTATTAGCACACGATAAACATGAGCCCCCCCCCCCCCCATTATCCGGAGACAGCTGCCAGCACGGCCCACCGCACAGTCCGCACCGTCTGGACGGCTTCCACATTCTCCTCACTACATTGACTTTTGGAAAGTTGAAGCTGCTGGAATTAATCTGAGAATTTGAATACAATAGCAATAACAGTTGTTTGGCGCGGTCCGTCGCTGTGACGTCCATCAATCAGCCGTCAGCGTCACATCCAGGCACTGAAAATAACAAGAAAACGAGAAGATGAAAGTTTATTCTGAATTTCACCTTAACCTGATTCACGAATGTTACAAAGATAAACGGAGGTGAAAAATAGCTCAAATGGTTCAATAAGAATAACGGGGGAGCGCTCCTGGGGTAACCCCTTATGGAGCAGGGGCATCCTGACCTTAAAGGGCAACCCTGGAGAATTGTGTTTTGTTTTTTGTTTTTTTTTTAAATCAACTGGCGTCAGAAAGTTATGCAGAATCGTAAATTTCTTCTATTTAAAAATCTCCAGTCTTCCAGTACTTATCAGCTGCTGTATGTCCTGCAGGAAGTGGTGTATTCTCTCCAGTCTGACACAGTGCTCTCTGCTGCCACCTCTGTCCATGTCAGGAACTGTCCAGAGCAGCAGCAAATCCCCATAGAAAACCTCTCCGGCTCTGGACAGTTCCTGACATGGACAGAGGTGGCAGCAGAGAGCACTGTGTCAGACTGGAGAGAATACGACACTTCTTGCAGGACATACAGCAGCTGATATGTACTGGAATTCATTTACAAATCTGTATAACTTTCTGCAAAAATTTGTTACTCTTTAAAGGTGTTTTCTTATGAATAACCCTCCTTAGATATATTGTAATGATTGGGGAGGGGCGGGGGAGGGATGTGCACCCCTGTCCCTGAAAAAGGTGACCCCGACCATGGAGACGGCCCCTTCCCATCCAAGTACAATGGGACACTAACACTAAGAGGGAGAAAAGGGGTTAAACTGGTTGGGTCAGTACCAATTCCCATTCATATAGTCAGTGCAATATGTAATTATAGGGGGTCATGCACACAGGATGCTTTTGCCCCCCGTCTTACACCTTGAGGGGTCCCATTGAACCATATGATGAGTATTCTCAATGAGTCATTATAGTTGGGCCCCGGTCACACTGTTGGGCTATGTTCACACACTGTTTTTAAAGTGAAAATATGGCTGTAAACATTTTTTATGATCATTATTTACGGCCATCTTCATCAAATAATGGCCGTTATTGCAGAAGTATTGCCATTCTTTCACTTTAATAAACGTTGTGTGAACACAGCCTTACAGCGGGGCCCAGGAGATTCAGGTTCTGACTTTTTTCATCCTTGATTTAGTGGAATAAACCTACGTGTAATGGTGTAATATGGGGGGGGGGGCACCATGTCGATCCTGGGGGTCCTAGGGACAGCTCGTCAGTGCCTGGAAAGTCCCTTTAACAACCCACAAAGTGGGCGTGGCTTTGAAAACAGTTGTGTGGTTTAAAAAAAAATAGGGTGTGGCTTACAGTGTGACAAGATTTTGGGGCATTCGTAGAATATTTAGTATTTTTTTTCATGGATTTGCCATTTCTAAAGCATTACGAGAATCAGATCATATTTTTACCATAAGCCTGAAGATTATACATAACCGCATAGCTGACAATATACCGGGAGTCACCTGCACGCAATCGCCACACGTTCCGGAACCGACAGAAACGATCAATTATTACAAAAGATTTTTGTAGCAGTGTAAATGTATAATGTTAATTGGACTCTGATACTGGGCCCCTGCACCGGCTCAGCCGCAGGCTACACTAGTAATACTCAATGAAATGGTTTTTATTGGGGAAACACAATGGGAAGGTTGAGAAGGTTAAAGTTGCAGAAGGGTTCACACATTGAAATGCTGAGGTATCGTTTCTTCTTGGAGGTTTTATATCTTGATTATTTGTAGAGTGAGGAGAATGAGGATTTGATACAATAGAAGGAGAAGTTCCTATTTGGTGCAGAAACCTTTGTTTGCAGTTAAAGAGGTCGGACGTTTTCTGGAGGTCCTGACCAGGTTTGCAGACCCTAGAGCAGGGATCGTTTTCTCCTTAGTTGTCCCGGCTGTGGGTTTCCTCCTTAGTTGTCCTATGTGTTTCCTCCTTAGTTGTCCCGGCTGTGGGTCTCCTCCTTAGTTGTCCCGGCTGTGTGTCTCCTCCTTAGTTGTCCCGGCTGTGTGTTTCCTCCTTAGTTGTCCCAGCTGGGGGTCTCCTCCTTAGTTGTCCCGGCTGTGTGTCTCCTCCTTAGTTGTCCCGGCTGGGGGTTTCCTTCTTAGTTGTCCCGGCTGTGTGTCTCCTCCTTAGTTGTCCCGGCTGGGGGTTTCCTTCTTAGTTGTCCCGGCTGTGGGTTTCCTCCTTAGTTGTCCCGGCTGTGTGTCTCCTCCTTAGTTGTCCCGGCTGTGTGTTTCCTCCTTAGTTGTCCCGGCTGTGGGTTTCCTCCTTAGTTGTCCCGGCTGGGGGTTTCCCTCTTAGTTGTCCCGGCTGTGTGTTTCCCCCTTAGTTGTCCCGGCTGTGTGTTTCCCTCTTAGTTGTCCCGGCTGTGGGTCTCCTCCTTAGTTGTCCCGGCTGTGTGTTTCCCTCTTAGTTGTCCCGGCTGTGGGTCTCCTCCTTAGTTGTCCCGGCTGGGGGTTTCCTCCTTAGTTGTCCCGGCTGGGGGTTTCCTCCTTAGTTGTCCCGGCTGTGTGTTTCCCTCTTAGTTGTCCCGGCTGTGGGTCTCCTCCTTAGTTGTCCCGGCTGGGGGTTTCCTCCTTAGTTGTCCCGGCTGGGAGTTTCCACCTTAGTTGTCCCAGCTGTGGGTTCCCTCCTTAGTTGTCCCGGCTGTGGGTTCCCTCCTTAGTTGCCCCGGCTGTGTGTTTCCTCCTTAGTTGTCCCAGCTGTGTGCTTCCTCCTTAGTTGTCCCAGCTGTGGGTTCCCTCCTTAGGTGTCCCGGCTGTGGGTCTCCTCCTTAGTTGTCCCAGCTGGGAGTTTCCTCCTTAGTTGTCCCGGCTGTGTGTTTCCTCCTTAGTTGTCCCGGCTGTGTGTTTCCTCCTTAGTTGTCCCGGCTGTGTGTCTCCTCCTAAGTTGTCCTGGCTGTGGGTTTCCTCCTTAGTTGTCCCAGCTGTGTGCTTCCTCCTTAGTTGTCCCAGGTGTGTTTACTCCTTAGTGGTCCTGGCTGTGGTTCTCCTTAGTTGTCCCGGCGGGGGGTCCCCTCCTTAGTTGACCCGGCTGGGGGTCTCCTCAGTTGTCCCGGCTGTGGGTTTCCTCCTTAGTTGCCCCGGCTGTGTGTCTCCTCCTTAGTGGTCCCGGCTGGGGGGTTCCTCCTTAGTTGCCCCGGCTGTGTGTCTCCTCCTTAGTTGTCCCGGCTGTGTGTCTCCTCCTTAGTGGTCCCGGCTGTGGGTTTCCTCCTTAGTTGTCCCGGCTGGGGGTTTCCTCCTTAGTTGCCCCGGCTGTGTGTCTCCTCCTTAGTGGTTGCCCAGAATGATAAAGCTTGACATATTTACATATTTTATTTTCTAATACCTGCACCAACAGTTCTTGCCTTCCAAACAAGTTTCTTCCCTATTGTCCTGTAGGACATTCCAGCCTTGTGCAGGTCTACAGTGTTTTTCCTGGTGTCAGTAGACAGCTCTTTGGTCTTGGCCATGGTGAAGAGGTTGGACTGTAATAAGTGTGAGGACAGGTGATTATTATACAGGTAATGAGATGAAAGGGGTGCAGGTGATCCAGGTAATGGGGGCAGAGGGGGAGGAGCTTCCTATACAGACACTGATAGTGTCTATATATATTTTTTTTCTTCTTACTTAAAAAAAACCCTTAAAACTTTAATTTATTGATCTGGATCAGGTATATGATTAAAGGGGTACTCCATTTAAACATAACTTTTGATATGTTGCTGCCCATGGATAGAATAACAATTCCTTCCATACTTGTTATTATCAATTCAGTCTCCTTCCCCCAGTTCTCAGCTGCTGCTTTCTGCTGAAAACACAAAAATCTGTATGTGAGCTTGTCTCCCCCTCCTTCCCTTCCCTCCTGAGTTAGCTGATTTAAACAAGTCCCTGGCAGGCTTTATCTGCAACATTGAAGCTTCTTTGTAATGCTAGGAGGATTAATCACAATGAGTTCATCAGCAACTTGACCTTAGAATAACCCTCCCAGCATTACAAAGAAGCTACAATGTTGCAGATACAGCCTGCAAGGAACTTGTTTACATCAGCTGTCTCATAAGGGAGGGGGAGGAGGAGGGGGAGACAGAGAGAAAAGCTCACACACAGATATTTGTGTTTTCAGCAAAAAGCAGCAGCTGAGAACTGGGGGAAGGAGACTGAATAGATAATAACAAGTATGGAAGGAATTGTTAGTCTCACCATGGGCAGCAACATATCAGAAGTTATGTTTGAGTGGAATACCCCTTTAAGTGTGAGCCTCTGTGTGCACTTACAATCTTATATATGATAAAGCTATTGGCAAAAACATAATATAAATTGCCGACACCTGCACACCCCCCCCCCCCCCCCTCCCGTCTGGCAGCCTCCCTGCTGCGGAGCTGCGCTCATTGTGTTCTTAGGCAGGGATAGGCTTTTTTGACTTTGCAAAATGTCATTTCCAGCGTGTACTCCGGGGACCTTCCCCGCACACCAGCCTGTACACATTTACATAGAGGTTAGTATCTGCGCCAGGATGACAAAAAGCCGCCTCCCCGGCCCCCCCTCATTCTGCTTAAGATTTATTTCCAGGTTCAAAAGACTTCCCTACGGGAAGAGTGGTCGGCCGCCGATGCCAAGGTGTTTTCAATAAAACATTTCCGACTACAAAGGAGAGAAACAAGAATTGAAATGATTTCCTACATTGCGGGTCCCTTGTCATAAATCACAAATAACAAGGAAATGCAATATAAAGTCGCATTTTATTAAACGTCTCTCAGCATTCACAACTTCATCATTCTGCTAAAGGAGACGTTTCTTGTGGGGCAAAGGTAGAGGAGTCCGGGGAGTCGGCAGGTGTGATCAGACAAGCTAATAAGATGCAGCATGGAGGAAAGCAATGCAAGCGGATGGGAAGTCACCTCTACCGAGCAAAGGCAAAACATGTATGTATGGTGTACACAGGGGATAGACGGATGGATGGAGGGATGGATGGATGGATGGATGGATGGAGGGATAGATGGAGGGATAGATGGATGGATGGAGGGATAGATGGATGGATGGATGGATGGATAGAGAGAAAGAGAGAGAGAGAGAGATAGAGAGAGAGATAGATAGATAGAAAAAGCAGTGGCACTCCGATAGTGAAAAAAGTGTATAAAATTTATTCACATCCCAAAATTAACACAGCGACGTTTCTGACCACAGCAGTAGTCTTTTCTAGATAGATAGATAGGAGGTAGATAGATAAATAGATAGATAGATAGATAGATAGATAGATAGATAGATAGATAGGAGATAGATAGGAGATAGATAGATAGATAGATAGGAGATAGATAGGAGATAGATAGATAAATAGATAGATAGATAGATAGATAGATAGATAGGAGATAGATAGGAGATAGATAGATAGATAGGAGATAGATAGATAGGAGATAGATAGATAGATAGATAGATAGATAGATAGATAGATAGATAGATAGATAGGAGATAGATAGGAGATAGATAGGAGATAGATAGATAGATAGATAGATAGATAGATAGATAGATAGATAGATAGGAGATAGATAGATATATAGATAGGAGATAGATAGATAGATAGATAGATAGATAGATAGATAGATAGATAGATAGGAGATAGATAGATAGATAGATAGATAGATAGGAGATAGATAGGAGATAGATAGATAGGAGATAGATAGATAGATAGATAGATAGATAGATAGATAGATAGATAGATAGATAGGAGATAGATAGGAGATAGATAGATAGATAGATAGGAGATAGATAGATATATAGGAGATAGATAGATAGATAGATAGATAGATAGATAGATAGATAGATAGGAGATAGATAGATAGGAGATAGATAGATAGATAATAGATAGATAGGAGATAGATAGATAGATAGATAGGAGATAGATAGATAGATAGATAGATAGATAGATAGATAGATAGATAGATAGATAGATAGATAGGTAGATAGATAGATAGATAGATAGATAGATAGATAGGAGATAGATAGGTAGATAGATAGGAGATAGATAGATAGATAGATAGATAGATAATATAGATAGATAGATAGATAGGAGATAGATAGGTAGATAGATAGATAGATATATAGATAGATAGATAAGATAGATAGATAGGTAGATAGATAGGAGATAGATAGATAATATAGATAAATAGATAGGAGATAGATAGGTAGATAGATAGATAGATAGATAGATAGATAGATAGATAGGAGATTGATTGATAGATAGATAGATAGATAGATAGATAGATAGATAGGAGATAGATAGATAGATAGATAGATAGATAGATAGGAGATAGATAGATAGATAGATAGATAGATAGATAGATAGGAGATTGATTGATAGATAGATAGATAGGAGATAGATAGATAGATAGATAGATAGATAGATAGATAGATAGATAGGAGATAGATAGATAGATAGATAGATAGATAGATAGATAGATAGATAGGAGATAGATAGGAGATAGATAGATAGGAGATAGATAGATAGATAGATAGATAGATAGGAGATAGATAGATAGATAGATAGATAGATAGATAGATAGATAGATAGATAGATAGATAGGAGATAGATAGATAGGAGATAGATAGGAGATAGATAGATAGGAGATAGATAGATAGATAGATAGATAGATAGATAGATAGATAGATAGATAGATAGGAGATAGATAGGAGATAGATAGATAGAACAAAATCTAAACAAAAATGTGTTTCTCAAAAAACAAACAAACAAACAGAAAAATTAAAAAAACAAACACTAGTAATGTTGCCCTGGTTCCTAATAAATAAAGGAAATAGCAGGGCCAAGAGCCAATGGGTCAGGGATATCCGGAAAACATGAAGGTGTTGACTCTTAAGAAGAAGAAAGTCTGTGCAGTCCATCTCCCATTGGGCGCCATGTTTCACCCCGTTTCTATGGACGGATCTATGGTAGAAGGCTTCAGGGTCTCCATCTGCTCAGAAGGTTCACAAAAATAATGGTCAATCCCAGCGCACATTGTGTACAGTACATGGCCACCATCTCATAAACCTTCCTCCGCCTTCATATCACCAGATCTTATATAAATGTCCAAAAACAAAATCACCAATTACACAAAGTATCGAATAAAGAACTTTATTGACTATTTTTTTTAGTATTTTTGATGTATTTTTATGTATCATTTTCGTGAAGGTTTCGGCTCGGATCCTAATTGGTTTATATTATAATCTCGTTGCAGCAAGAATGCAGAAATGTTTTTTGCACAAACTCGGGCCGGATGATTGAGCGGTAACAACGAGGAGACATTTATCTCGGTTCATTTGACCCGGATCGCGGTGCCCGCCGGCGTTGCTTCAGATGGGACTTAATGAGCTCGATGCAATCGTATCCGGACTTATTATATTAAATACAAATTCACGAGGTTCCTTCCCTTCACCATTAACCTCCATCCTCAAAAAAACTGGAAAGCTAAGAAAAAAAATGGATATTAACATCTTATTGTGCAAAAATTTTGAAACCACAGCACGATAGTCTCCCCGGCCGTGAATACTAAGCGGAAGGTTTGGCGTTTGTTTCCTCCTGGTGGGATCCTTCAATAATAGATGTAATTTCCCTACGAGGGAGCGGAGCCGCCAGGTCTAATGAGACAAAACGATGGTGCAAACCCTGAAGAACAGCAAAGACGCATCTATTATTGAGCGGAGAGAATAATGGGGTTCAGTATGGAGAGGAGCGCGGCTGAAGATCACAGCGCCCCCCCCCCCCCCCCCCACACACACCAGATGGGAGGAGATCCTGCGCTCACATCTTTTTTCTCTGCACTTAAAATCTTCATTTACTTCAATCCTCTCCCATCTCTACAATTAATATTTCAGGCTGTTAATTAAAAAAAAAACAAAAAACTTTTCTATACAGAATATTTTTGCCATCAAAGAAATTAAGAAATGAGTGAGACATTTTTAATGGCAGAAGAACTTTTCACCTCTCAAGGCTCAAGCTTAGCGCTCCGGAACCGAGTGTGTGGGGGGTGGGGGGGTCAAAAATAAATTATAATAATAATGAGGGTGAAGAGATTAAAGGGGTATTCCACTCAGACATAACTTATGATATTTTGCTGCCCATGATGAGACTAACAATTCCTTTCATACTTGTTATTATCTATTTGGTCTCCTTACCCCAGTTCTCAGCTGCTGCTTTCTGCTGAAGACACAAAAATCTGTGTGTGAGCCTCTCTCTCTGTCTCCCCCTCCTCCTCCCTCCCTTTTGAGACAGCTGATGTAATCAATTCCCTGGTTGGCTGTATCTGCAACATTTTAGCTTTTTTGCAATGCCGGGAGGGTTATTCTGAGGTCAAGCTGCTGAACCCACTGTGATTAATCCTGCTAGCATTACAAGGAAACTACAATGTTACAGATACAGCCTGCCAGGTACTTGTTTACATCAGCTGACTCAGAAGGGAGGGGAAAAAGGGGGAGACAGAGAGAAAGGCTCACACACAGATTTTTGTGTCTTCAGCAGAAAGCAGCAGCTGAGAACTGGTGGAAGGAGACTTAATAGATAACAAGTATGGAAGGAATTCTCACCATGGGCAGCAACATATCAAGAGTTACTGTACGTTTGAGTGGAGTACCCCTTTAACTCCTTTCCCACACTGTTCTGGTTGTAAGTGTGAGTGGATGTGACAGTATGAAGCAAGCTCCTGTATCTGCGGCAGACACCAGCTGCTAAAGACCGGCATCTGTGATCATGCTGATATCGGTCATTTAACCATTGGTGGTATATGTGTCTGATCACCTCTCCAGGCTCTTGCTGTTATAGCAGCCTGAGGTCCTCTGTAACCTTCCTGACAGATCTCCTTATAGAGGCCGTCACAGGCAGGCAGTACTAGCAGATCACACACAGATCAATTCAATATAGCTTAGGACTGAGTGCAGGAAGCATGAAGGTGCAGCTCTCCCCCCCCCCTCTCTCCCCCCCTCCCCCTCTCCCCCCCCCTCTCTCCCCCCCCCCTCTCTCCCCCCCCCCCCTCTCTCCCCCCCTCCCCCTCTCTTCCCCCCCCTCTCTCCATGTCTCTCCATCTACAGGGACGGTTCGGGGTTTTCAGGAATAGGTGTGCTGTGTAATGTCACCTTAAACCACAATGAAATTTATGACGGAACCCCACATTTATTATTTATGGGGTGCAATTGGAAAAAAGGGCCACTCTGTAACTTTTGGGGTTCCTGTATCTACATCATGCAATTTCTATGGTAAAACTAACCTGACATCTTATTCTATCCGTCAGTGTGAAGGAGACGTGTCGGGTGCTGGGGCTCCTGACTGCCCGGCTATATACTTCTCACCAGTGTCCGCCCCCCGGAGGTGTACTGCAGGTATACGGTATACGCCGCCTGCATTCCTTCTCATTACCTGCTCTCTTGCTTGGACCTGTCTCGCACTTTTGCACTTTACTTTCCATGCAATTACCTGAGTGTTTACAAGGGCATGGACTGGTGTGTACAGGTGTGTATAGAGCGACACTAGTATTAGGTATACAGGGGTTATGTGCAGGAGTCTTGTAGTATATCTGACTTATGAGATGAAGGCACTGAGCACGTTATCCATCTATATGTGCAGGGCTCATATAACTATCTTCTCCCTCTTGTATGTGACCACTGCCAGGACAGGGGCACGCTGTATATACTGATATATATATATATATATATATATATATATATATATATATATAGGAAAAAAGACAAATTTGGTCAGCTCTCCTAGAACACCATTCACACTAGGCAGGAGCACGTTGCCATGGCTGAAGTTGCAAACACACAAAAATACAGAAAAATGCAACAGCTCACCGCAATGGCACGATACAGACATGAAAATAGTTAAAAGCAGCCCCCCCCCCAACTGCCCAAAAAAACGTCCATTGCGGTGAGCTGTTGCATTTTTTTTGTGTTTTTGTGTGTTTGCAACTTCAACCATAGCAACGTGCTCCTAGTATGAATGGTGCTCTAGGAGAGCCGACCAAATTTGTCCAGATGGGTGGAGCGGCTGCCTCTACTTGGTCGTGCGCTCCACCTGTCCCACCCAGGTGGTGTAATTACTCTTGCTGGTATTAGACGGATCTTGTATGCCCAGAACATAGGCGTATTTCATGCCATAGTACAGTGTAGGACTGTCCCAGTATGAGGCCATAGTACAGTGTAGAAATATGTAGAAGACGGCACTTCCGTGGCGGTAGTGCTCGAGGTGAGAAAAATGTTCAGATATTAGGAAGAGCCCGGCACTCACCAAGTAGATTATGCTTCTTTATTGTAGTGTAGCAAACATATGGTACAAGGACACGTTTCGGCCAAGCATGGCCTTCATCAGCTTAGGGGTGTACACCCCTAAGCTGATGAAGGCCATACTTGGCCGAAACGCGTCCTTGTACCATATGTTTGCTACACTACAATAAAGAAGCATAATCTACTTGGTTAGTGCCGGGCTCTTCCTAATATAGTACAGTGTAGGACTGCCCCGGGTATGAGGCCATAGTACAGTGTAGGACTGCCCCGGGTATGAGGCCATAGTACAGTGTAGGACTGCCCCGGTATGAGGCCATAGAACAGTGTAGGACTGCCCCGGTATGAGGCCATAGTACAGTGTAGGACTGCCCCGGTATAAGGCCATAGTACAGTGTAGTACTGCCCCGGTATGAGGCCATAGTACAGTGTAGGACTGCCCCGGTATGAGGCCATAGTACAGTGTAGGACTGCCCCGGTATGAGGCCATAGTACAGTGTAGGACTGCCCCGTGTATGAGGCCATAGTACAGTGTAGGACTGCCCCGGTATGAGGCCATAGTACAGTGCAGGATCTGCCCCGGTATGAGGCCATAGTACAGTGTAGGACTGCCCCGTGTATGAGGCCATAGTACAGTGTAGGACTGCCCCGGTATGAGGCCATAGTACAGTGTAGGACTGCCCCGGTATGAGGCCATAGTACAGTGTAGGACTGCCCCGTGTATGAGGCCATAGTACAGTGTAGGACTGCCCCGGTATGAGGCCATAGTACAGTGTAGGACTGCCCCGGTATGAGGCCATAGTACAGTGTAGGACTGCCCCGGTATGAGGCCATAGTACAGTGTAGGACTGCCCCGTGTATGAGGCCATAGTACAGTGTAGGACTTCCCCGGTATGAGGCCATAGTACAGTGTAGGACTGCCCCGGTATGAGGCCATAGTACAGTGTAGGACTGCCCCGGTATGAGGCCATAGTACAGTGTAGGACTGCCCCGTGTATGAGGCCATAGTACAGTGTAGGACTGCCCCGGTATGAGGCCATAGTACAGTGTAGGACTGCCCCGGTATGAGGAGATAGTACAGTGTAGGACTGCCCCGGTATGAGGCCATAGTACAGTGTAGGACTGTCCCGTGTATGAGGCCATAGTACAGTGTAGGACTGCCCCGGTATGAGGCCATAGTACAGTGTAGGATCTGTCCCGGTATAAGGCCATAGTACAGTGTAGGAATGCCCCGGTATGAGGCCATAGTACAGTATAGGACTGCCCCGGTATGAGGCCATAGTACAGTGTAGGATCTGCCCCGGTATGAGGCTATAGTACAGTGTAGGATCTGCCCCGGTATGAGGCCATAGTACAGTGTAGGACTGCCCCGGTATGAGGCTATAGTACAGTGTAGGATCTGTCCCGGTATAAGGCCATAGTACAGTGTAGGACTGCCCCGTGTATGAGGCCATAGTACAGTGTAGGACTGCCCCGGTATGAGGCCATAGTACAGTGTAGGACTGCCCCGGTATGAGGCCATAGTACAGTGTAGGACTGTCCCGTGTATGAGGCCATAGTACAGTGTAGGATCTGTCCCGGTATAAGGCCATAGTACAGTGTAGTACTGCCCCGGTATGAGGCCATAGTACAGTGTAGGACTGCCCCGGTATGAGGCCATAGTACAGTGTAGGATCTGCCCCGGTATGAGGATATAGTACAGTGTAGGATCTGCCCCGGTATGAGGCCATAGTACAGTGTAGGACTGCCCCGGTATGAAGCCATAGTACAATGTAGGACTGCCCCGTGTATGAGGCCATAGTACAGTGTAGGACTGCCCCAGTATGAGCCCATAGTACAGTGTAGGACTGCCCCGTGTATGAGGCCATAGTACAGTGTAGGACTGCCCCGTGTATGAGGCCATAGTACAGTGTAGGACTGCCCCGGTATAAGGCCATAGTACAGTGTAGGACTGCCTCGGTATGAGGCCATAGTACAGTGTAGGACTGCCCCGTGTTTGAGGCCACAGTACAATGTAGGACTGTCCCGGTATGAGGCCATAGTACAGTGTAGGACTGCCCCGGTATGAGGCCATAGTACAGTGTAGGACTGCCCCGTGTATGAGGCCATAGTACAGTGTAGGACTGCCCCGGTATGAGGCCATAGTACAGTGTAGGACTGCGCCGGTATGAGGCCATAGTACAGTGTAGGACTGCCCCGGTATGAGGCCATAGTACAGTGCAGGATCTGCCCCGGTATGAGGCCATAGTACAGTGTAGGACTGCCCCGTGTTTGAGGCCATAGTACAGTGTAGGACTGCCCCGGTATGAGGCCATAGTACAGTGTAGGACTGCCCCGGTATGAGCCCATAGTACAGGGTAGGACTGCCCCGGTATAAGGCCATAGTACAGTGTAGGATCTGCCCCGGTATGAGGCCATAGTACAGTGTAGGACTGCCCCGGTATGAGGCCATAGTACAGTGTAGGACTGCCCCGGTATGAGGCCATAGTACAGTGTAGGATCTGCCCCGGTATGAGGCCATAGTACAGTGTAGGACTGCCCCGGTATGAGCCCATAGTACAGTGTAGGATCTGCCCCGGTATGAGGCCATAGTACAATATAGGACTGCCCCGTGTATGAGGCCATAGTACAGTGTAGGACTGCCCCGGTATGAGGCTATAGTACAGTGTAGGACTGCCCCGTGTATGAGGCCATAGTACAGTGTAGGACTGCCCCGGTATGAGGCCGTAGTACAGTGTAGGACTGCCCCGGTATGAGGCCATAGTACAGTGTAGGACTGCCCCGTGTTTGAGGCCACAGTACAATGTAGGACTGTCCCGGTATGAGGCCATAGTACAGTGTAGGATCTGCCCCGTGTATGAGGCCATAGTACAGTGCAGGATCTGCCCCGGTATGAGGCCATAGTACAGTGTAGGACTGCCCCGTGTATGAGCCCATAGTACAGTGTAGGATCTGCCCAGTATGAGGCCATAGTATAGTGTAGGACTGCCCCGGTATGAGGCTATAGTACAGTGTAGGACTGCCCCGGTATGAGGCCATAGTACAGTGTAGGACTGCCCCGGTATGAGGCCATAGTACAGTGTAGGACTGCCCGGGTATGAGGCCATAGTACAGTGTAGGACTGCCAGGTATGAGGCCGTAGTACAGTGTAGGACTGCCCCGGTATGAGGCCATAGTACAGTGTAGGACTGCCCCGTGTTTGAGGCCACAGTACAATGTAGGACTGTCCCGGTATGAGGCCATAGTACAGTGTAGGACTGCCCCGGTATGAGCCCATAGTACAGTGTAGGATCTGCCCCGGTATGAGGCCATAGTACAGTGTAGGACTGCCCCGGTATGAGGCCATAGTACAATGTAGGACTGCCCCGTGTATGAGGCCATAGTACAGTGTAGGACTGCCCCAGTATGAGCCCATAGTACAGTGTAGGACTGCCCCGTGTATGAGGCCATAGTACAGTGTAGGACTGCCCCGTGTATGAGGCCATAGTACAGTGTAGGACTGCCCCGGTATGAGGCCATAGTACAGTGTAGGACTGCCTCGGTATGAGGCCATAGTACAGTGTAGGACTGCCCCGTGTTTGAGGCCACAGTACAATGTAGGACTGTCCCGGTATGAGGCCATAGTACAGTGTAGGACTGCCCCGGTATGAGGCCATAGTACAGTGTAGGACTGCCCCGTGTATGAGGCCATAGTACAGTGTAGGACTGCCCCGGTATGAGGCCATAGTACAGTGTAGGACTGCGCCGGTATGAGGCCATAGTACAGTGTAGGACTGCCCCGGTATGAGGCCATAGTACAGTGCAGGATCTGCCCCGGTATGAGGCCATAGTACAGTGTAGGACTGCCCCGTGTATGAGGCCATAGTACAGTGTAGGACTGCCCCGGTATGAGGCCATAGTACAGTGTAGGACTGCCCCGGTATGAGCCCATAGTACAGTGTAGGACTGCCCCGGTATAAGGCCATAGTACAGTGTAGGATCTGCCCCGGTATGAGGCCATAGTACAGTGTAGGACTGCCCCGGTATGAGGCCATAGTACAGTGTAGGACAGCCCCGGTATGAGGCTATAGTACAGTGTAGGATGTGCCCCGGTATGAGGCCATAGTACAGTGTAGGACTGCCCCGGTATGAGCCCATAGTACAGTGTAGGATCTGCCCCGGTATGAGGCCATAGTACAATATAGGACTGCCCCGTGTATGAGGCCATAGTACAGTGTAGGACTGCCCCGGTATGAGGCTATAGTACAGTGTAGGACTGCCCCGTGTATGAGGCCATAGTACAGTGTAGGACTGCCCCGGTATGAGGCCGTAGTACAGTGTAGGACTGCCCCGGTATGAGGCCATAGTACAGTGTAGGACTGCCCCGTGTTTGAGGCCACAGTACAATGTAGGACTGTCCCGGTATGAGGCCATAGTACAGTGTAGGATCTGCCCCGTGTATGAGGCCATAGTACAGTGCAGGATCTGCCCCGGTATGAGGCCATAGTACAGTGTAGGACTGCCCCGTGTATGAGCCCATAGTACAGTGTAGGATCTGCCCCAGTATGAGGCCATAGTATAGTGTAGGACTGCCCCGGTATGAGGCTATAGTACAGTGTAGGACTGCCCCGGTATGAGGCCATAGTACAGTGTAGGACTGCCCCGGTATGAGGCCATAGTACAGTGTAGGACTGCCCTGGTATGAGGCCATAGTACAGTGTAGGACTGCCAGGTATGAGGCCGTAGTACAGTGTAGGACTGCCCCGGTATGAGGCCATAGTACAGTGTAGGACTGCCCCGTGTTTGAGGCCACAGTACAATGTAGGACTGTCCCGGTATGAGGCCATAGTACAGTGTAGGACTGCCCCGGTATGAGCCCATAGTACAGTGTAGGATCTGCCCCGGTATGAGGCCATAGTACAGTGTAGGACTGCCCCGGTATGAGGCCATAGTACAATGTAGGACTGCCCCGTGTATGAGGCCATAGTACAGTGTAGGACTGCCCCAGTATGAGCCCATAGTACAGTGTAGGACTGCCCCGTGTATGAGGCCATAGTACAGTGTGGGACTGCCCCGTGTATGAGGCCATAGTACAGTGTAGGACTGCCCCGGTATGAGGCCATAGTACAGTGTAGGACTGCCTCGGTATGAGGCCATAGTACAGTGTAGGACTGCCCCGTGTTTGAGGCCACAGTACAATGTAGGACTGTCCCGGTATGAGGCCATAGTACAGTGTAGGACTGCCCCGGTATGAGGCCATAGTACAGTGTAGGACTGCCCCGTGTATGAGGCCATAGTACAGTGTAGGACTGCCCCGGTATGAGGCCATAGTACAGTGTAGGACTGCGCCGGTATGAGGCCATAGTACAGTGTAGGACTGCCCCGGTATGAGGCCATAGTACAGTGCAGGATCTGCCCCGGTATGAGGCCATAGTACAGTGTAGGACTGCCCCGTGTATGAGGCCATAGTACAGTGTAGGACTGCCCCGGTATGAGGCCATAGTACAGTGTAGGACTGCCCCGGTATGAGCCCATAGTACAGTGTAGGACTGCCCCGGTATTAGGCCATAGTACAGTGTAGGATCTGCCCCGGTATGAGGCCATAGTACAGTGTAGGACTGCCCCGGTATGAGGCCATAGTACAGTGTAGGACAGCCCCGGTATGAGGCTATAGTACAGTGTAGGATGTGCCCCGGTATGAGGCCATAGTACAGTGTAGGACTGCCCCGGTATGAGCCCATAGTACAGTGTAGGATCTGCCCCGGTATGAGGCCATAGTACAATATAGGACTGCCCCGTGTATGAGGCCATAGTACAGTGTAGGACTGCCCCGGTATGAGGCTATAGTACAGTGTAGGACTGCCCCGTGTATGAGGCCATAGTACAGTGTAGGACTGCCCCGGTATGAGGCCGTAGTACAGTGTAGGACTGCCCCGGTATGAGGCCATAGTACAGTGTAGGACTGCCCCGTGTTTGAGGCCACAGTACAATGTAGGACTGTCCCGGTATGAGGCCATAGTACAGTGTAGGATCTGCCCCGTGTATGAGGCCATAGTACAGTGCAGGATCTGCCCCGGTATGAGGCCATAGTACAGTGTAGGACTGCCCCGTGTATGAGCCCATAGTACAGTGTAGGATCTGCCCCAGTATGAGGCCATAGTATAGTGTAGGACTGCCCCGGTATGAGGCTATAGTACAGTGTAGGACTGCCCCGGTATGAGGCCATAGTACAGTGTAGGACTGCCCCGGTATGAGGCCATAGTACAGTGTAGGACTGCCCTGGTATGAGGCCATAGTACAGTGTAGGACTGCCAGGTATGAGGCCGTAGTACAGTGTAGGACTGCCCCGGTATGAGGCCATAGTACAGTGTAGGACTGCCCCGTGTTTGAGGCCACAGTACAATGTAGGACTGCCCCGGTATGAGGCCATAGTACAGTGTAGGACTGCCCCGTGTATGAGGCCATAGTACAGTGTAGGACTGCCCCGGTATGAGGCCATAGTACAGTGTAGGACTGCCCTGGTATGAGGCCATAGTACAGTGTAGGACTGCCCCGGTATGAGGCTATAGTACAGTGTAGGATCTGCCCCGGTATGAGGCCATAGTACAGTGTAGGATCTGCCCCGGTATGAGGCTATAGTACAGTGTAGGATCTGCCCCGGTATGAGGCCATAGTACAGTGTAGGACTGCCCCGGTATGAGGCTATAGTACAGTGTAGGATCTGCCCCGGTATGAGGCCATAGTACAGTGTAGGACTGCCCTGGTATGAGCCCAAAGTACAGTGTAGGACTGCCCCTATTGAGGTCATAGTACAATGTAGGATCTGCCCCGGTATGAGGCTATAGTACAGTGTAGGACTGCCCTTGTATGAGGCCATAGTACAGTGTAGGACTGCCCCGGTATGAGGCTATAGTACAGTGTAGGACTGCCCTTGTATGAGGCCATAGTACAGTGTAGGACTGCCCCGGTATGAGCCCATAGTACAGTGTAGGATCTGCCCCGGTATGAGGCCATAGTACAGTGTAGGACTGCCCCGTGTATGAGGCCATAGAACAGTGTAGGACTGCCCCGGTATGAGGCTATAGTACAGTGTAGGACTGCCCTGGTATGAGCCCATAGTACAGTGTAGGATCTGCCCCGGTATGAGGCCATAGTACAGTGTAGGACTGCCCCGGTATGAGGCCATAGTACAGTGTAGGACTGCCCCGGTATGCGGCCATAGTACAATGTAGGACTGCCCTGGTATGAGGCCATAGTACAGTGTCGGACTGCCCCGGTCAGAGGCCATAGTACAGTGTAGGACTGCCCCGGTATGAGGCCATAGTACAGTGTAGGACTGCCCCGTGTATGAGGCCATAGAACAGTGTAGGACTGCCCCGGTATGAGGCTATAGTACAGTGTAGGACTGCCCCGGTATGAGGCCATAGTACAGTGTAGGACTGCCCCGGTATGAGGCCGTAGTACAGTGTAGGACTGCCCCGGTATGAGGCCATAGTACAGTGTAGGACTGCCCCGTGTTTGAGGCCACAGTACAATGTAGGACTGTCCCGGTATGAGGCCATAGTACAGTGTAGGATCTGCCCCGTGTATGAGGCCATAGTACAGTGCAGGATCTGCCCCGGTATGAGGCCATAGTACAGTGTAGGACTGCCCCGTGTATGAGCCCATAGTACAGTGTAGGATCTGCCCCAGTATGAGGCCATAGTATAGTGTAGGACTGCCCCGGTATGAGGCTATAGTACAGTGTAGGACTGCCAGGTATGAGGCCGTAGTACAGTGTAGGACTGCCCCGGTATGAGGCCATAGTACAGTGTAGGACTGCCCCGTGTTTGAGGCCACAGTACAATGTAGGACTGTCCCGGTATGAGGCCATAGTACAGTGTAGGACTGCCCCGGTATGAGCCCATTGTACAGTGTAGGATCTGCCCCGGTATGAGGCCATAGTACAGTGTAGGACTGCCCCGGTATGAGGCCATAGTACAATGTAGGACTGCCCCGTGTATGAGGCCATAGTACAGTGTAGGACTGCCCCAGTATGAGCCCATAGTACAGTGTAGGACTGCCCCGTGTATGAGGCCATAGTACAGTGTAGGACTGCCCCGTGTATGAGGCCATAGTACAGTGTAGGACTGCCCCGGTATGAGGCCATAGTACAGTGTAGGACTGCCTCGGTATGAGGCCATAGTACAGTGTAGGACTGCCCCGTGTTTGAGGCCACAGTACAATGTAGGACTGTCCCGGTATGAGGCCATAGTACAGTGTAGGACTGCCCCGGTATGAGGCCATAGTACAGTGTAGGACTGCCCCGTGTATGAGGCCATAGTACAGTGTAGGACTGCCCCGGTATGAGGCCATAGTACAGTGTAGGACTGCCTCGGTATGAGGCCATAGTACAGTGTAGGACTGCCCCGTGTTTGAGGCCACAGTACAATGTAGGACTGTCCCGGTATGAGGCCATAGTACAGTGTAGGACTGCCCCGTGTATGAGGCCATAGTACAGTGTAGGACTGCCCCGGTATGAGGCCATAGTACAGTGTAGGACTGCGCCGGTATGAGGCCATAGTACAGTGTAGGACTGCCCCGGTATGAGGCCATAGTACAGTGCAGGATCTGCCCCGGTATGAGGCCATAGTACAGTGTAGGACTGCCCCGTGTATGAGGCCATAGTACAGTGTAGGACTGCCCCGGTATGAGGCCATAGTACAGTGTAGGACTGCCCCGGTATGAGCCCATAGTACAGTGTAGGACTGCCCCGGTATAAGGCCATAGTACAGTGTAGGATCTGCCCCGGTATGAGGCCATAGTACAGTGTAGGACTGCCCCGGTATGAGGCCATAGTACAGTGTAGGACAGCCCCGGTATGAGGCTATAGTACAGTGTAGGATGTGCCCCGGTATGAGGCCATAGTACAGTGTAGGACTGCCCCGGTATGAGCCCATAGTACAGTGTAGGATCTGCCCCGGTATGAGGCCATAGTACAATATAGGACTGCCCCGTGTATGAGGCCATAGTACAGTGTAGGACTGCCCCGGTATGAGGCTATAGTACAGTGTAGGACTGCCCCGTGTATGAGGCCATAGTACAGTGTAGGACTGCCCCGGTATGAGGCCGTAGTACAGTGTAGGACTGCCCCGGTATGAGGCCATAGTACAGTGTAGGACTGCCCCGTGTTTGAGGCCACAGTACAATGTAGGACTGTCCCGGTATGAGGCCATAGTACAGTGTAGGATCTGCCCCGTGTATGAGGCCATAGTACAGTGCAGGATCTGCCCCGGTATGAGGCCATAGTACAGTGTAGGACTGCCCCGTGTATGAGCCCATAGTACAGTGTAGGATCTGCCCCAGTATGAGGCCATAGTATAGTGTAGGACTGCCCCGGTATGAGGCTATAGTACAGTGTAGGACTGCCCCGGTATGAGGCCATAGTACAGTGTAGGACTGCCCCGGTATGAGGCCATAGTACAGTGTAGGACTGCCCTGGTATGAGGCCATAGTACAGTGTAGGACTGCCAGGTATGAGGCCGTAGTACAGTGTAGGACTGCCCCGGTATGAGGCCATAGTACAGTGTAGGACTGCCCCGTGTTTGAGGCCACAGTACAATGTAGGACTGCCCCGGTATGAGGCCATAGTACAGTGTAGGACTGCCCCGTGTATGAGGCCATAGTACAGTGTAGGACTGCCCCGGTATGAGGCCATAGTACAGTGTAGGACTGCCCTGGTATGAGGCCATAGTACAGTGTAGGACTGCCCCGGTATGAGGCTATAGTACAGTGTAGGATCTGCCCCGGTATGAGGCCATAGTACAGTGTAGGATCTGCCCCGGTATGAGGCTATAGTACAGTGTAGGATCTGCCCCGGTATGAGGCCATAGTACAGTGTAGGACTGCCCCGGTATGAGGCTATAGTACAGTGTAGGATCTGCCCCGGTATGAGGCCATAGTACAGTGTAGGACTGCCCTGGTATGAGCCCATAGTACAGTGTAGGACTGCCCCTATTGAGGTCATAGTACAATGTAGGATCTGCCCCGGTATGAGGCTATAGTACAGTGTAGGACTGCCCTTGTATGAGGCCATAGTACAGTGTAGGACTGCCCCGGTATGAGGCTATAGTACAGTGTAGGACTGCCCTTGTATGAGGCCATAGTACAGTGTAGGACTGCCCCGGTATGAGCCCATAGTACAGTGTAGGATCTGCCCCGGTATGAGGCCATAGTACAGTGTAGGACTGCCCCGTGTATGAGGCCATAGAACAGTGTAGGACTGCCCCGGTATGAGGCCATAGTACAGTGTAGGACTGCCCTGGTATGAGCCCATAGTACAGTGTAGGACTGCCCCGGTATGAGGTCATAGTACAGTGTAGGATCTGCCCCGGTATGAGGCCATAGTACAGTGTAGGATCTGCCCCGGTATGAGGCCATAGTACAGTGTAGGACTGCCCCGGTATGAGGCCATAGTACAGTGTAGGACTGCCCCGGTATGCGGCCATAGTACAATGTAGGACTGCCCTGGTATGAGGCCATAGTACAGTGTCGGACTGCCCCGGTCAGAGGCCATAGTACAGTGTAGGACTGCCCCGGTATGAGGCCATAGTACAGTGTAGGACTGCCCCGTGTATGAGGCCATAGAACAGTGTAGGACTGCCCCGGTATGAGGCTATAGTACAGTGTAGGACTGCCCCGGTATGAGGCCATAGTACAGTGTAGGACTGCCCCGGTATGAGGCCATAGTACAGTGTAGGACTGCCCCGGTATGAGGCCATAGTACAGTGTAGGACTGCCCCGTGTATGAGGGCATAGAACAGTGTAGGACTGCCCCGGTATAAGGCTACTGTAACGTGGTGGGGTAGTTTGCACTATTTTCAAGTGGTAACCAAGAGCCTCATTACTTTTGTGGAAGTTTTTTTTGGCAGTTGGTGGGGGGGGGGGGGCTTCTTTTAACTATTTTCCTGTCTGTGGTGGGTCTGTATCTTGCCATTGCGGTGAGCTGTTGCATTTTTCTGTGTGTGTGTGTATATATATATATATATATATATATACCCTGCCAATGACTAGAAATGTGCTGCACTTAGCACTGTCTTTATAGAAAGGGTCGGTGTGCGTTACCCTCCCTGGCTGCTCGTGTGTTTTACCTTCATCTTTACTATTTTAGGCATCATGCTGTATTTAAGATTATCTACCAAGAAGAGGACCAAGTATAATAACAATAAATCTTTATTAATCAAAAAAAACCCGTATACAGTGTATACGGGATACGGCGGAGACCTTTCTGCTATTGCCGGGTCCGGGTTCTGGGTTCTGGGTTTCGGAGCTTCTTTCTTTGCCGTCTGTGGCTCCGGAGTTCTGGGCTGTGTGTCATTTCTCTGTGTTTTTTTAGGTATTTTGGTGCTGCATAGACCCGTTATTTTAAATCTTTTTTTGTCATCTATAAAGTGATCTGTTGTGATCTATAAAGTGATCTGTTGTGATCTATAAAGTGATCTGTTGTGAACTATGAAGTGATCTGTTGTGATCTATAAAGTGATCTGTTGTGATCTATAAAGTGATCTGTTGTGAACTATGAAGTCAACTGTTGTGATCTATAAACAACTTTTTCTGTTCTTGTTAATTCATTGGTTCTTTTGTGTTGGGAATTTGTGCATTTGTTTGGGGGGGGGTCATTAGAAGTTCTCACGACTCTTATATGTTTTATTTTTCTCTTACAGCGATGTCCGGGATGTCATTTTAGTCATTTTATGTGCTCTTATGATCTCTACTTTCTATGATATTTCTGTAGATTGGACATTTTGATCACTTTTTATGATCTTTTAAAGTATAGTCCTGACGTTTTTTCACTCTTTTCGTTTACGCCGTTACCATACAAAGATTATTGTTACATTTCATAGACTGGACAATTATGCTGAAAAAAGTCATATCAGAAAATGCAAAAAAAACAACAAAAAAAACAAGTCCCATATGGCCCTGATGGCAGTAATGGAGGAGGAAGCGTCCAACATTTACAGCAAGCGGTGATCAAAGGCCGAGCAGTCGGGTTCAGACGAGACAGAGCCGGCTCGGGGATCACTCATCTCTATGATGCTATGGGGGATATCGGCCAATGACGTCTCTGGCACTTGGGGAAGGCATCGATGGCGCACAATGACGCATAATGACGCACAATGACGCATAATGACGCACAATGACGCACAATGACACATAATGACACACAATGACGCATAATGACGCACAATGACGCACAATGACACATAATGACACACAATGACTCATAATGACGCATATTAACGAATAATGGCGCACAATGAAGCATAATGATGCACAATGACACATAATGACGCACAATGACGCACAATGGCGCACAATGAAGCATAATGACGCACAATGAAGCATAATGACGCACAATGACGCATAATGACGCACAATGAAGCATAATGACGCACAATGACGCATAATGACGCACAATGACGCACAATGACACATAATGACACACAATGACGCATAATGACGCACAATGACACATAATGACACACAATGACTCATAATGACGCATATTAACGAATAATGGCGCACAATGACGCACAAAGACGCATGATGACACACAATGGTGCATAATGACGCATAATGACGCACAAAGACGCATAATGACGCACAAAGACGCATAATGACGCACAATGACGCACAATGGCGCACAATGAAGCATAATGACGCACAATGACACATAATGACGCATATTGACGAACAATGACGCATAATGACGCACAATGACACACAAAGACGCATGATGACACACAATGGCGCATAATGACGCATAATGACGCACAATGACGCATAATGACGCACAATGACACAATGACACACAATGGCGCATAATGACGCACAATGACGCACAAAGACGCATGATGACACACAATGGCGCATAATGACGCACAATGACGCACAAAGACGCATAATGACGCACAAAGACGCATAATGACGCACAATGATGCACAAAGACGCATAATGACGCACAATGACTCACAATGACGCACAAAGACGCATGATGACGCACAATGACGCATAATGACGCACAAAGACGCACAATGACACATAATGACACACAATGACGCACAAAGACGCATAATGACACACAATGACATACAATCCTGAGCTTTGCTGTATTTGTTAACTGGAATAAATGTAAAAACTCTGAGTACTTTATATGTTACACTAGTAACTTCTAGTTATGATGGTGTCAGGGTTAGAGCTATACCAAATATTGTGCAGTGATAGTAGTCCCCGATATATGGATGGCGGGGGTAGGTGTGTGTGTGTGTGTGGGGGGGGGGGGGGGCGGGGGGGGGGGGGGGGTTGTGTTATAAAAAAAAAGTTCCAAAAACTTCCCTTCCCATGACTTCCATGAGAAAAGATGAAAGCAGAGAGCAGTGGTGTGAGGGTCCGGCTGGGACTGGGAGGGTCCGGCTGGGACTGGGAGGGTCCGGCTGGGACTGGGAGGGTCCAGCTGGGACTGGGAGGGATCCATCTCCTTGTCGGAGGAAATTACGCTCCATTTCTTTTATAATTTGTATAAAGCTTAGAGGGAATTTGAGACAATCGGCTGCCACTAGTTTAAGTTCGTCTCTTGGCACCGAAGTCAAAGTCAGTGAATTCATTAATTCTTCGACTTTCTAAATTATTTACAAATAATTTGGCTCGGTCTCAAGTGTTAATGTTCTGAGCATATGGCGGCGGATGAGTGCGGCCATCAGTCTTATGGTCAGGCGGTAATGAAACACTAAGCCCGGCCCGACGCTATGTAAGGTGATTGTTACAATATGTCTCCCTAATACCTCATGTTACCTGCACCCCCCCCCCCTGATGCGCGTCGCCGCTCCGCACACTACCGCTTATTACTTGTACAATACACTGAAATATATAAGACGTCTTCTCTGCAAGGACAATTACAATTGGATTGTATTGACTTTTCCAGAACTCCCTTGTACCGCCATGACTTTTACTGGTATTTTACAACTTATTAAAATACTTCCATCAATAAATAATATAAAATGTCCCAGAGGCCCCAGGAGGCCGCACTCCTCCCTAATACCGACAGAAGCCACAACGTTATCTCATGTCTGATACTCTGTACAAAAGGCAAAAGTGTGTGTAAAGGTTATTGGTTCTATACAGAGGAAGGGAGGGAAACATGGAGGAATATTGTCAGAGAGCGGCCTCAGCGTTACAGGATTCCATCAGATAGATAGAGAGAGAGAGAGGAGATAGATAGATAGGAGATAGATAGATAGATAGATAGATAGATAGATAGATAGATAGGAGATAGATAGATAGGAGATAGATAGATAGATAGATAGATAGATAGATAGGAGATAGATAGATAGATAGATAGATAGATAGATAGATAGGAGATAGATAGATAGATAGGAGATAGATAGAAGATAGATAGGAGATAGATAGATAGATAGATAGATAGATAGATAGATAGATAGGAGATAGATAGATAGATAGATAGATAGATAGATAGATAGATAGATAGGAGATAGATAGATAGATAGGAGATAGATAGGAGATAGATAGGAGATAGATAGATAGTTAGATAGATAGATAGATAGATAGGAGATAGATAGATAGATAGATAGATAGATAGATAGATAGATAGATAGATAGGAGATAGATAGATAGATAGGAGATAGATAGATAGATAGATAGATAGATAGATAGATAGATAGATAGGAGATAGATAGATAGTTAGATAGATAGATAGATAGATAGATAGATAGATAGATAGATAGATAGATAGGAGATAGATAGATAGATAGATAGATAGGAGATAGATAGATAGATAGATAGATAGGAGATAGATAGGAGATAGATAGGAGATAGATAGGAGATAGATAGGAGATAGATAGATAGATAGGAGATAGATAGGAGATAGATAGATAGATAGATAGGAGATAGATAGATAGATAGATAGATAGATAGATAGATAGATAGGAGATAGATAGATAGATAGATAGGAGATAGATAGGAGATAGATAGGAGATAGATAGGAGATAGATAGGAGATAGATAGAGATAGGGGATAGATAGATAGATAGATAGATAGATAGATAGATAGATAGATAGATAGATAGATAGGAGATAGATAGGAGATAGATAGATAGGAGATAGATAGGAGATAGATGGATAATAGATAGATAGATAGATAGATAGATAGATAGATAGATAGATAGATAGATAGATAGATCCCGCCCAGCAGTCCAGGAGTAAGCAGCACTGAACATGAGCTCCTGAGTTTTCATCACTTTATACCTTGTAATGAGCAAATTCTAAGACGAAACCTGGGAAATACAAACTCCATGGGATACAGAAGCGAGCAGCACTAAAGCTCTTCATAAAAAGGAAAAACTTTTTTTGGATTTAAAGGACAAAACAAGAATCTTGCTTTGAGGACAGCCAACAATCATCAAGACAGACCACAAGGCTACAAGGACCATCAACCTCAAGAGTCCAAAGATCCTCAGCAGCCACAGGTAAGAGCTCCTGCTCCAACACCAACCCCTACCCCCTCACCAGAAACTGCTAGAGACCAAACTCCATAGAAATAAGGATAATATTTAAAACATGCAAAATCACAATTTAGACCACGTAAAGTCCAGCAACATAGATGAGCAGAGGAGCCCGGCAGCCTCAGCCAGCAGGGGGTCAGACATCCTGGAGATAACATACTCAGAAGGGCTGCGGAGCATTCAGGCAAGGAAAGCCATAAAAGATGCCACCACCAGACAGAATCCAGAGACCCTCTATGCTGACTTTACTTATAAAGAGCCAATTAGGAGGAAAACGGATGTGGTCTTCTTCACCGAGCAGCCCAATGCCTGGAACAAAGCCTTCTGCAACTATTATGAAAACATCTCAAAGGGCGGCATCAACCGGGCCGGCAGATCAGGGTAAAGGAAACTGGGGATGAGGAGGACACAGTACTCACCATAAACATCTATAACACTGGCACCATCATGGTACAAGGAACTGAGGATAACCTCTATAACACTGGCACCATCATGGTACAAGGAACTGAGGATAACCTCTATAACACTGGCACCATCATGGTACAAGGCACTGAGGATAACCTCTATAACACTGGTACCATCATGGTACAAGGCACTGAGGATAACCTCTATAACACTGGTACCATCATGGTACAAGGCACTGAGGATAACCTCACTCAGTTTGAAAGAACATTTCCTGATATTAAAAACGAAGCTCAAAAACACAAGCAAGAGCAAAAACCAGAGACAGTCCCCAAGGACCCCCCTGTGTCTGTAGGTGAGGATGCTTCCCACCCAACACCCAACATTCTCAGAGACTGCTTATCTCAATTGGAGAGAGACTTTGTACAGTTCAAGGAGGAACTTCAAAGAAACCAAAGTGACAAAAATGCAAACGAGAAAGCACTTAATGAAATAAACAAACTGAAATGTGAATTCACAGCAGCTCTAGGAGAAATGCAATGTAAAGTACAAGCCCTCCAACAAGAAAACATCAAGCTACAACAGGAGATAACAGATCTAAAGAGACAAATCCAGAACCAGGACGGGGGCCCAGGGGGGAGCACAGACACAATGGCAGCCAGCATCCAGGACTTTATATCAGAGATCCGGAACGGACCAACAACACCAGAAATAAATGTGACCATACCAACCAACGGCGGACTGATCCAGATGGAGACAGAGCCAACAACTATCAGAGCCGCTAGCACAGACCAGCACAAAGACCCAGCAACACAACCAAGTGGCACCCAGGAAACCATACAGCAAGCAGCCCGTAAGCCCCAACGCGGGGACACTGATACCGTACTAATCATAGACTCTAATGGGAAATACCTTAACATGAGGCGACTTTTCCCCAAAATTAGGGTTAAGAAAATTAATTGTGCAACCATTGAACAAGTCACAGCAGTTATCAATGAACCACACTTTACCAACCCAACCAATCTAGTCATACATACAGGTACAAACAATCTCCAAGACCAGCAGCAACAAATTGCTGAACAGCTGACCCAGCTGGCAAAAACTGCACAAAAGAAGTTCCCGACCAGTAAAATAATAGTGTCCACCCTGCTGCCTAGAAAGGATGTGGCCAGCGATACCATCCAGACCATTAACAACGACCTAGCAGCTAAGATCAGCTCAGTGCCAAACATCACCCTGGCACAACACCCCAACATCAACCACCGCCACCTATACGACAGCAAACACCTCAACAAGCAAGGGGTCAGCCTCCTGGCCAAAGAAATAAAGGACATTGTACTAAACAGAACCCCCCGTCCTAGACCCCACACAGGCCAAACCAGAGACAACAGGGAAACGCCACCAACAACCCAAACACCTCAAGCATCATGTGCCACACCACAAACTGGAAACATGGCCCCATACCCCAAATCAGACCACCAAAGGCAAAAACCATGGAGAAAACCACCTGCCTCACACCGAGAAATAAAGAGCAGAGACCTAGACGAGATAAAGACCCTGCTCAGAACCCTTAGTAGGATACTCATGTGACTGGACAACACAAGCCTTGTCTACCATGCCAGAACCAGTCAGACCCCCAGACCGTCCTACACATTCAGCTCATTACAAGGTATACAGACCCCCTATGACATCCTTTATTATCAGCAGTTGGAACATCCAAGGTCTGAACGCTTCAGCCTTTGGATGTAAAGTAAACGATCCGGACTTCACCCAGAGTCTGGAAAATAGTGACATCCAAATCCTCCTAGAAACCTGGACTAAAGCAGAGAGTGAGTCCCTGGTGCCCACTGGATACAGGGAAATCTCCGTCCCGGCCCTGAAAAACAAAACCACCAAACTAGGCCGCTGTTCAGGAGGAATACTAGTGTGGTACAAAGCGGAGTTCCATCAGCAGATCAGACCGGTGAAGCGAGGAGACAGCCACATCTGGATTAGAATAGACCGCTCCATCCTCACCGCCCAATCTGACATCTACCTATGCGCTGCCTACATATCACCGCCAGAGTCCCCTTACCACAACCCTGAAACCTTCGAAATCCTGCAAAGGGAAGCCGCCCACTATCAAACCCGCGGAAAAGTCCTCATAATTGGAGATCTCAATGCCAGAACAGGTAGGGAAAGAGACTACCTGACCGCAGACGGAAAC
Source organism: Dendropsophus ebraccatus (assembly GCF_027789765.1). NCBI lineage: Eukaryota > Metazoa > Chordata > Amphibia > Anura > Hylidae > Dendropsophus > Dendropsophus ebraccatus. The sequence goes on along the minus strand of NC_091463.1, from coordinate 103,656,353 downwards.
ATCTATATATATGGGGCAGAGACTGAATGTGATAGCTCAGTACACATGGAGAGGAACAGCTATGACAGCACAGTGAACAAGAGCGGCAAAAAATTGTTGAATCTCTGCCGAAGTTTGGGGCTTCACATCCTCAATGGTCGCACCAAGGGAGACTCCCTAGGAAGGACTACCTTAAACTCCCATGTGGGCAGCAGTGTAGTGGACTACGCCATCACAGATATGGGCCATTCAGACATTGGGGCCTTCATAGTCAATCCACAATCACACCTGTCGGACCATAACCAGATAGTCCTTTATATTAAGTCCACAAACAAACCACCGGGACAAAAACCCCATCAGGCCGGACTTTTCCCATTACATCCATCCTACAAGTGGTCCAAGATGTCGTCTCTCAAGTATAAAGAGATACACACTGAACCAAAAATCCAAGGGATGCTCAACAACTTTAACAACAAGGTGTACCAGAGTAACCCAGAAGGAGTGGACCAGGCGGTAAGGGATCTTAATAATATATTCTACACCATGGCAGAAATGGCTGACCTGCAAAAGAGTAGCCACAAGAAGGCAAAAGAAAAAAATCCTAGCGCTTGGTTTGATAAGGAGTGCAAAGGTGTACGGAAGACCCTAAGATCGGCCTCAAATAAAAAGCACAGGGACCCCAACAACACCAAACTGCGGGAGGCCTATGACACAATACAAAGGCAATACAAAACCCTTCTCAGAAGGAAAAAACAGGAGTACACCTTAACCAAGCTCACCCAGCTCCAAGACGCCCTCCAAGAAAACTCCTTCTGGGAACTATGGAACCACCTGGGCACAAAGGGAAAGAAAAACACCCTCCACATTCAGAGTGGCAACATCTGGCTCCAATATTTCAGAGACCTCTATGGAGACATCCCGAAAGAGGAACGGAACCCGGACCAAGAACAAATTATATCAAAACTGAAGACCATGGAGGAGATACTGAAGGACTTCCAAAACCCTCTGGATTTACCTATAACACCGCAGGAGATTTCAGAGAGACTATCAACTATAAGGTGTAAGAAAGCCAGCGGTACTGACGGCATCCCCCCCGAAATGATCAAGTACAGCCCACCAGCAATACAGGCGGCCATAGCAAAACTGTACAACATTGTGCTGAGCTCTGGCTACTTCCCTCGTGCCTGGAACCAAGGTGTCATAACCCCAATACACAAGAGCGGGGACAGGTACGACCCGGCCAACTATCGGGGGGTATGTGTCAGCAGCAACCTGGGGAAACTCTTCAACAACATCCTGAACCAGAGAATCCTCAGCTTCCTCACCCAGCACAATGTCCTCAGCAAAAGCCAAGCAGGGTTCATGCCGAACCACCGCACCACGGACCATGTCTATACCCTGCACCGCCTGATCCAGAGCCACGTCCACACCCTGCATCACCGCACCACGGACCATGTCTATACCCTGCACCGCCTCATCCAGAGCCACGTCCACACCCTGCATCCCCGCACCACGGACCATGTCTATACCCTGCACCTCCTCATACAGAGTCACGTCCACACCCTGCATCACCGCACCACCGACCATGTCTATACCCTGCACCGCCTCATCCAGAGCCACGTCCACACCCTGCACCGCCTCATTCAGAGCCACGTCCACACCCTGCATCACCGCACCACGGACCATGTCTATACCCTGCACCGCCTCATCCAGAGCCACGTCCACACCCTGCATCACCGCACCACGGACCATGTCTATACCCTGCACCGCCTCATCCAGAGCCACGTCCACAACACAAAGAAAGGAAAAATATACGCCTGTTTTGTGGACTTCAAAAAGGCTTTCGATTCGGTGTGGCACCCAGGATTGCTTCTAAAATTGCTGGAGAGTGGAATAGGGGGAAAGACCTATGATGTTATCAAAAGTTCCTACACTGGGAACCAATGCTGCGTGAAGGTAAATGGGAAGAGAACGGCTTATTTCCAGCAGAGCCGAGGAGTCAGGCAGGGCTGCTGCCTCAGCCCAACACTCTTCAACATTTATATCAATGAGCTAGCAGTAGCCCTGGAGTCCTCCCCAACACCAGGTCTCACCCTCCATGACACCGAGGTGAAATTCCTTCTGTATGCGGATGACCTTCTCCTCCTATCATCATCTGAGAAAGGTCTCCAAGACCAGCTAGCCATCCTGGAGAAGTTCAGCACCACATGGGCTCTACCCATCAACCTCAAAAAGACCAACACTGTGGTGTTCCAGAGAAGGAAAACAAAGTCAGCCGGGTCCCCCACCTTCACGCTACACAACCAGCCCCTTACAGCCACCAGCAGCTACACCTACCTGGGCCCCCCACCTATATACTACACAACCAGCCCCTTACAGCCACCAGCAGCTACACCTACCTGGCCCCCCCCCCCCACCTATATACTACACAACCAGCCCCTTACAGCCACCAGCAGCTACACCTACCTGGGCCTGATAATAGAACAGACGGGGAGCTTCAAATCTGCCATCGAGATGCTGAGAGACAAAGCCTGCAAAACCTTCTACACCATCAGAAGACAATTCTACCACCTTAAGCCACCTGTCAGGGTTTGGCTTAAAATCTTTGACTCCATTATTGCACCAATTCTCCTGTATGGCAGCGAGGTCTGGGGTCCTCACACATACCCCGACTGGTCAAAATGGGATTCCAGCCCAACGGAAATCTTCCATCTGGAGTTCTGTAAGCATCTCCTCCAGGTCCATCGGAGCACCTCTAACTGTGCCTGTAGAGCAGAGCTGGGCAGATTCCCCCTACACCTAACTATCCAGAAGAGGGCGCTGTCATTCTGGGGTCACCTACATGGTAGTAGTGAAGGGTCCTATCACCATAAAGCCTTGCTACACCAAGGGGCCCCAGGCAAAGCAGAGCCCCAAAACATACCCTCTGGAACCCAGCCCAACCAGACAATCCCACCATACCAGCTCACAAAAGCCGGGATCAGGAACACAATAACCAGGAGACAAGAAGACTACGTCCAAGAATGGAGAGAGGAGGTCAGGGCATCCCAGAAGCTGGCCGTGTACCAGAGCCTGCAGAGGGAATACAGACTGGCCCCATATCTGGAGGAGCTTCCCAACCCCAGAGACCGGAAGATCCTGAGCCGCTACAGACTGAGCGCCCACAACCTGGCCATTGAAACTGGGCGGCACCGACAGAGCTACATCCCCAGGGAGAGCCGACTGTGCCAGCAGTGCGACCAGGAGGCCATGGAGGATGAGGCCCACTTCCTGCTACACTGCTCTAAATACTCAGCAGTGAGGGACACTCACTATAGGAGACTCTCCAACCTCCTCCCAGGCTTCTCCACCATGGAGGAGGAAGAGAAACTACCCATCCTGCTGGGAGAAGAAGAGACCACAGCGAATATAGTGGCACAATACGTCACTGCCTGCCATTGACTGAGAGGAGCGTGATACGTCATGGACTCCAATACCCCAACCCCGATAGGTCATGGACTCCGATACCCCGACCCTGAATGTATTCCCCCCCCCCCCCCCATGATACATCATGAACCCCTGTACACCGACCCCGGGTGAATCCCATTTCCTCAACTCCCTATTCTCCCCATGCTTTGGCAATGCTAATGTGTAACTTGGACCTGCCAATAAAGCTTTTTTGATTTGATTTGATTTGATTTGATTTGATTTGATAGATAGATAGATAGGAGATAGATAGATAGATAGATAGATAGGAGATAGATAGATAGGAGATAGATAGATAGATAGATAGATAGATAGATAGATAGATAGATAGGAGATAGATAGGAGATAGATAGATAGATAGGAGATAGATAGATAATAGATAGGAGATAGATAGGAGATAGATAGGAGATAGATAGATAGATAGATAGATAGATAGGTAGATAGGAGATAGATAGGAGATAGATAGATAGATAGATAGATAGGAGATAGATAGATAGATAGGAGATAGATAGATAGGAGATAGATAGGAGATAGATAGATAGATAGGAGATAGATAGGAGATAGATAGATAGATAGATAGATAGATAGATAGATAGATAGATAGATAGATAGGAGATAGATAGGAGATAGATAGATAGATAGATAGATAGATAGATAGGAGATAGATAGATAGATAGATAGATAGATAGATAGATAGATAGGAGATAGATAGATAGATAGGAGATAGATAGATAGGAGATAGATAGGAGATAGATAGATAGATAGGAGATAGATAGGAGATAGATAGATAGGAGATAGATAGATAGATAGATAGGAGATAGATAGGAGATAGATAGATAGATAGGAGATAGATAGATAGGAGATAGATAGGAGATAGATAGATAGATAGATAGATAGATAGATAGATAGGAGATAGATAGGAGATAGATAGGAGATAGATAGATAGATAGATAGATAGATAGATAGATAGATAGATAGGAGATAGATAGATAGATAGATAGGAGATAGATAGATAGATAGATAGATAGGAGATAGATAGATAGGAGATAGATAGGAGATAGATAGATAGATAGGAGATAGATAGGAGATAATGCTAAAGTGGGAGTCAGATTTGTTGGTTTGTTGGTAAATAATTATGAAGGACACAGACAGGTTTGCTGATCGGCCTCCAATCCTCTGTGACCTGAACTGTCTGTAGATTTTACTTGCACTGATACCTTGTAACAACCTCACAGAGCATTGTGTGGATTGTGTGGTTGGCTCACAGAGCATTGTGTGGATTGGAATCAATTGTAAGAAGTTGTAGCAGAACTGACAGCAGAGACTATCTGTATTTTCCGGTATATTCTCAGTGGTCTCAGGAAGGAGAGACAATGTCCCTGACAATCCCCATATCTCTCTATAGGATGAGTCCACATAAAGGCGATGTGTGCCGGACATTAGCGGAATAAACACAAATATTATCCGTCTGTTGTTGTGGAACCTTCTAGATGCCGCGCGCTCTGCAGCCACTGCGCACAATGCCAGACCGGGCTCCTAGGATCGTTCTATACAAACAGCGCTGTGCGTCTTGCATATTAAGCAGAGTCATTTGCTGCTGTGTCTCCTCTTCTCCCCCGGGCTCCGCAGAGTTACAGAATGTCATTGTTTTCCCATCTAATTGCTTCTACCCAAGAAATCTGCATTATCTACATTTATATTAAGTTTATTTGACATTACGTCCCCATACATATATATTATACTGTCCTAATGTATTAAACTGTTGGCGACAATATCTCCTATCTAATTATCTATCTTCTATCTATCTATCTATCTATCTATCTATCTCCTATCTATCTATCTATCTATCTATCTATCTATCTATCTATCTATCTATCTCCTATCTATCTATCTCCTATCTATCTCCTATCTATCTATCTATCTATCTATCTATCTATCTCCTATCTATCTCCTATCTCCTATCTATCTATCTCCTATCTATCTATCTCCTATCTATCTCCTATCTATCTATCTCCTATCTATCTATCTATCTATCTATCTATCTATCTATCTATCTATCTCCTATCTCCTATCTATCTATCTCCTATCTATCTATCTCCTATCTATCTATCTCCTATCTATCTATCTATCTATCTATCTCCTATCTCCTATCTATCTATCTCCTATCTATCTCCTAT